>NC_041393.1:488660310-488758946 GCF_002162155.2 Triticum dicoccoides
TCCAATCGATCGGCTTCAGTTAGCAGCAGTAGTGAAGGAATCGCTCCATCGGGTTCAGTTAACAGCCATCGATCAATCGCTCGGGTTCAGTAACGCGTAGCCTGCAGTGCAATCGCTCCGGTTGAGTTAGAGCCCAACGCCTCGCTCGGGTTCAGTTAGAGCCAACGCCTCGCACACACGCGCGTACGTGTACGAGAGAAACGCGCATCGCTCAGCCCCCGACCTCCCACCGTAACTGGCAACTCCCCGAAATTTTCCTCCCCCTCGCTTCTACCACGGTTTTTTCCATCATGGACGGCCCAGAGAATGTCATGCAGCTGCGTCTCCGGCCCGCCCAGGACGAAAAGCCCATTTTCTGTCATGAGTTTTTGTCATAGAAGTAGGAGCCCACCACATCTATGATGATACCGGGTTTTGTCACAATTATCGTCATAGAAGTGTCATATGTATGACAAAAAAAATTGTTCAGCCCAAAATGTCACGGATGTGTCTTTTTTTTGTAGTGAGCAGCCCCCCAGGTGCTTCCTTCGCCCACTAGCTTTCTTCTGGCCCCAAAAAAAAAATCCTCCAAGAGCTTTGTTGCATTTGGACTCTGTTTCATATTGATTTCCTGCGATGTAGAAAACATGCAGAAAATAGCAACTGGCACTGGGCACTATGTCAATAGGTTAGTACCAAAAAATGATATAAAATGACTATAAGATGATTGTAAAACATCCAAGAATGATAATATAATAGCATGGAACAATCAAAAATTATAGATACGTTGGAGACGTATCACTTAGCCGTGTGTGGCGCCCCCTCCGTAGTTTACACCCCCGGTCATATTTTCACTATGCTTAGGCGAAGCGTTGCGAAGATAGTTTCACCATCACCATGACCACGCCGTCGTGATGCCGGAACTCATCTACTACCTCGCCGTCTTGCTGGATCAAGAAGGCGGGGGACGCCACCAAGTTGAACGTGTGCTGAACGAGGAGGTGCCGTACGTTTGGTACTTGATAGGTTGGAGCACGAAGAAGTTCGACTACATCAACCGTGTCAGTAGACGCTTCCGTTTACCGTCTACGAGGGTACGTATACACACTCCCCCCCTCTCGTTGCTATGCATCTTCTTGATAGATCTTGCGTGTGCGTAGAAAATTATTTGTTTTCCATGCAATGTTTCCCAACAGCTCTATCCAAGTGACAGAAAGGGAACATAGAGGTATTTGTATTGTTGCCATTAAGGATAAAATGATGGGTTTTTTCATATTGATTGGATTTACTTTGTCTACATCATGTCATCTTGCTTAAGGCATTACTCTATTTTTATTAACTTAATACCCTAGATGCAAGCTAGATAGCGGTCGATGGGTGGACTAATAGTAGTAGATTGATACGTCTCCAACGTATCTACTTTTCCAAACACTTTTGCCCTTGTTTTGGACTCTAACTTGCATGATTTGAATGGAACTAACCCGGACTAACGATGTTTTCAGCAGAATTGCCATGGTGTTATTTTTGTGCAGAAATAAAAGTTCACGAAATGACCTGAAACTCCACGGAGTCACGTTTTGGAATTAATAAAAAATATTGCCGAAAGATTCAATAGAAGAGGGCCCACACCCTGTCCATGAGGGTGTAGGGCGCCCCCCTAGGGCGTGCCCCCTGCCTCGTGGGTCCCCTGGACCTCCACCGACCTCAACTCCAACTCTATATATTCACGTTCGGGGAGAAAAAAAATCAAAGAGAAGGATTCATCGCATTTTACGATATAGAGCCGCCGCCAGGCCCTATTCTTCCCTAGCAGGGCTGATCTAGAGTCCGTTCGGGGCTCCGGAGAAGGGAATCCATCGCCATCGTCATCATCAACCATCCTCCATCACCAATTTCATGATGCTCACCGCCGTGCATGAGTAATCCCATCGTAGGCTTGCTGGATGGTCATGGGTTGGATGAGATTTGCAATGTAATCGAGTTAGTTTTGTTAGGGTTTGATCCCTAGTATCCATTATGTTCTAAGATTGATGTTGCTATGACTTTGCCATGCTTAATGCTTGTCACTAAGGCCCGAGTTCCATGATTTCAGATCTGAACCTATTATATTTTCATGAATATATGAGTGTTCTTGATCCTATCTTGCAAGTTATAATCACCTACTACGTGTTATGATCCGGCAAACCCCAGAGTGACAATATTCGGGACACTTCCCGGGGATGACCGTAGTTTGAGGAGTTCATGTATTCACTAAGTGCTAATGCTTTGGTTCGGCACTCTATTAAAAGGAGGCCTTAATATCCCTTAGTTTCCAATAGGAGCCCACTGCCGCGGGAGAGTAGGATAAAAGATGTCATGCGAGTTCTTTTCCCTAAGCATGTATGACTATATTCGGAATACATGCCTACATAACATTGATGAACTGGAGCTAGTTCTGTGTCACCCTATGTTATAACTGTTGCATGATGAATTGCATCCGACTTAATTATCCATCATTGATCCATTGCCTACGAGCTCGTTTCATATTGATCTTTGCTAAGTTACTTCTCCATTGCCACTGTTAAGATTGCTATAAAACTGCTACCACTGTCACCGTTACTTCCATACTACTTTGCTACTAAATACTTTGTTGCAGATATTAAGTCTTTTAGGTGTGGTTGAATTTGTTGGGGAACGCATTAATTTCAAAAAAATTCCTACGATCACGCAAGATCTACCTCTAGGTGATGCATAGCAACGAGAGGGGAGAGTGTTGTCCACGTACCCTCGTAGACCGAAAGTGGAAGTGTTGTGACAACGCGGTTGATGTATTCGTACGTCTTCCCGATCCGATCGATCCTAGCACCGAAGGTACGGCACCACCGCGATCTGCACACGTTCAGCTTGGTGACGTCCCACGAATTCTAGATCTAGCTGAGGTCGAGGGAGAGTTTTGTCAGCACGACGTCGTGGTGACAGTGATGATGAAGTTACCGGCGCACGGCTTCGCCTAAGCACTACGACGATATGACCAAGGTGTGTAACTGTGGAGGGGGGCACCACACACGGCTAAACAATCAACTTGTGTGTCTCTGGAGTGGCCCCCTCCCCCGTATATAAAGGAGTGGAGGAGGGGTAGGGCCGTCCCTCTCATGGCGCGCCCAAGGGGGGAGTCCTACTCCCAGTGGGAGTAGGATTCCCCCTTCCCTAGTTGGAGTAGGAGAGGAAGGAAGGGGGAGAGAGAGGGAAGGAAAGGGGGGCCGGCCCCCACCCAATTAGGATTGGGCTTGGGGGGCGCGCCCTCCACCTGGCCGCCTCCTCCTCTCTCCCACTAAGGCCCAATAAGGCCCATACACTCCCCGGGGGGTTCCGGTAACCCCTGGAACTCCGGTAAATGCCCGAACTCACCCGGAACCATTCTGATGTCCAAACATAGTCCTACAATATATCAATCTTTATGTCTCAACCATTTTGAGACTCCTCGTCATTTCCGTGATCACATCTGGGACTCCGAACAATCTTCGGTACAACATATCACATAAACTCATAATACCAATCATCATTGAACGTTAAGCATGCGGACCCTATGGGTTCGAGAACTATATAGACATGACCGGCACACGTCTCCGGTCAATAACCAATAGTGGAACCTGGATGCTCATATTGGTTCTTGCATATTGTATGAAGATCTTTATCAGTCAAACCGCATAACAACATACGTTGTTCCCTTTGTCATCAGTATGTTACTTGCCCGAGATTCGATCGTCGGTATCTCAATACCTAGTTCAATCTCGTTACCGGCAAGTCTCTTTACTCGTTCCGTAATACTTCATTCCGCAACTAACTCATTAGTCACAATGCTTGCAAGGCTTATAGTGATGAGTATTACCGAGAGGGCCTAGAGATACCTCTCCGAAACACGGAGTGAAAAATCCTAATCTTGATCTATGCCAACCCAACAAACACCTTCAGAGACACCTGTAGAGCACCTTTATAATCACCCATTTACATTGTGATGTTTGGTAGAACACAAAGTGTTCCTCCAGTATTTGGGAGTTGCATAATCTCATAGTCTGAGGAACTTGTATAAGTCATGAACAAACCAGTAGCAATGAAACTGACACGATCATAATGCTAAGCTAACAGATGGGTCATGTCCATCACATCATTCTCCTAATGATGTGATCCCGTTTATCAAATGACAACACATGTCTATGGTTAGGAAACATAACCATCTTTGATTAACGAGCTAGTCAAGTAGAGGCATACTAGGGACTATATGTTTTGTCTATGTATTCACACATGTACTAAGTTTCCGGTTAATACAATTCTAGCATGAATAATAAACATTTATCATGAATTAAGGAAATAAATAATAACTTTATTATTGCCGCTAGGGCATATTTACTTCAGTCTCCCACTTGCACTAGAGTCGATAATCTAGATTACATAGTAATCATTCTAACACCCATGGAGCTTTGGTGCTGATCATGTTTTGCTCGTGGAAGAGGCTTAGTCAATGGGTCTGCAACATTCAGATCTGTGTGTATCTTTCAAATCTCTATGTCCCCCTCTGACACTTAATGACGAATGGAATTGAAGTGTCTCTTGATGTGCTTGGTTCTCTTGTGAAATCTGGATTCCTTTGCTAAGGCAATTGCGCCAGTATTATCACAAAAGATTTTCATTGGACCCGATGCACTAGGTATGACACCTAGATCGGATATGAACTCCTTCATCCAAACTCCTTCCTTTGCTGCTTCTGAAGTAGAAATGTACTCCGCTTCACACGTAGATCCTGCCATGATGCTCTGCTTGGAATTGCACCAACTGACAGCTCCTCCATTCAATAAAAATACGTATCCGGTTTGCGACTTAGAGTCATCCGGATCATTGTCAAAGCTTGCATCGACGTAACCAATTACGACGAGCTCTTTTTCACCTCCATAAACGAGAAACATATCCTTAGTCCTATTCAGGTATTTCAGGATGTTCTTGACCGATGTCCAGTGCTCCACTCCTGGATTACTTTGGTACCTCCTTGCTATGCTTATAGCAAGACATACATCAGGTCTGGTACACAACATTGCATACATGATAGAACCTATGGATGAAGCATAGGGAATGACTTTCATTTTCTCTCTGTCTTCTGCAGTGGCCGGGCATTGAGTCTGACTCAACTTCACACCTTGTAACACAGGCAAGAACACTTTCTTTGACTGATCCATTTTGAACTTCTTCAAAACTTTATCAAGGTATGTGCTTTGTGAAAGTCCAATTAAGCGTCTTGATATATCTCTATAGATCTTGATTCCCAATTTATAAGCAGCTTCTCCAAGGTCTTTCTTAGAAAACTCTTATTTAGGTATCCCTTTATGCTATCCAGAAATTTTATATCATTTCCAATTAACAATATGTTATCTACATATAAGATTAGAAATGCTACAGAGCTCCCACTCACTTTCTTGTAAATGCAGGCTTCTCCAAAAGTCTGTATAAAACCATATGCGTTGATCACACTATCAAAGCATTTATTCCTACTCCGAGAGGCTTGCACCAGTCCATATATGGATCGCTGGAGCTTGCACACTTTGTTAGCACCCTTTGGATCGACAAAACCTTCCGGTTGCATCATATACAACTCTTCTTCTAGAAATCCATTCAGGAATGCAGTTTTGACATCCATTTGCCAAATTTCATAATCATAAAATGCAGCAATTGCTAACATGATTCAGACAGACTTAAGCATCACTACGGGTGAGAAATTCTCATTGTAGTCAACTCCTTGAACTTGTTGAAAACCTTTCACAACAAGTCGAGCTTTGTAAACAGTAACATACTGTCTACGTCGGTCTTCTTCTTAAAGATCCATTTATTTTCTACGGCTTGCCGATCATTGGGCAAGTCCACCAAAGTCCATACTTTGTTCTCATACATGGATCCCATCTCAGATTTCATGGCCTCAAGCCATTTCGCGGAATCTGGGCTCATCATTGCTTCCTCATAGTTTGTAGGTTCATCATGGTCTAGTAATATGACCTCCAAAACAGGATTACTGTACCACTCTGGTGCGGATCTTACTCTTGAAGACCTACGAAGTTCATTAGTAACTTGATCTGAAGCTTCATGATCATCATCATTAGTTTCCTCACTAGTTGGTGTAGGAGTCGCTGGAACTGATTTCTGTGATGAACTACTTTCTAATAAGGGAGAAGGTAGAGTTACCTCATCAAGTTCTACTATCCTCCCACTCACTTCTTTCGAGATAAACTCCTTCTCTAGAAAGGATTCATTCTTAGCAACAAAGATTTTTTCCTTCGGATCCGTGATAGAAGATGTACCCAATAGTTTCCTTTGGGTATCCTATGAAGATGCACTTCTCCGATTTGGGTTTGAGCTTATCAGGTTGAAGCTTTTTCACATAAGCATCACAACCCCAAACTTTAAGGAACAACAACTTTGGTTTCTTGCCAAACCACAGTTCATAAGGTGTCGTCTCAGCGGATTTTGATTGTGCCTTATTTAAAGTGAATGCATCCGTCTCTAGAGCATAACCCCAAAACGATAGCGGTAAATCAGTAAGAGACATCATAGATCGCACCATATCTAATAAAGTACAATTACGATGTTCGGACACACCATTTCGCTGTGGTGTTCCATGTGGCGTTAATTGTGAAACTATCCCATGTTGTTTCAAATGAAGACCAAATTCATAACTCAAATATTCTCCTCCACGATCAGATCATAGAAAATTTATTTGCTTGTTACGATGATTTTCCACTTCACTATGAAATTCTTTGAACTTTTCAAATGTTTCAGACTTATGCTTCATTAAGTAGATATAACCATATGTGCTCAAATCATCTCTGAAGGTGAGAAAATAACGATACCCACCACGAGCATCAATACTCATTGGACCGCATACATCGTGTATGTATTATTTCCAAAAAATTAGTAGCTCGTTCCATTGTTCCAGAGAACAGAGTTTTAGTCATCTTGCCCATAAGGCACGGTTCGCAAGCACCAAGTGATTAATAATCAAGTGATTCCAAAAGTCCATCGGTATGGAGTTTCTTTATGCGCTTTATACCGATATGACCCAAACGGCAGTGCCACAAATAAGTTGCACCATCATTATTAAACTTCAATCTTTTGGCTTCAATACTATGAATATGTGTATCACTACTACCGAGATTCAATAAAAATAGACCACTCATCAGGGGTGCATGACCATAAAAGATATTACTCATATAAATAGAACAACCATTATTCTCTGATTTAAATGAATAACCGTCTCGCATCAAATAAGATCCCGATATAGTGTTCATGCTCAACGCTGGCACCAAATAACAATTATTCAAGTCTAAAACTAATCCCGATGGTAGATGTAGAGGTAGTGTGCCGACCACGATCACATCGACTTTGGAACCATTTCCCACGCGCATCGTCACCTCATCCTTCGCCAATCTTCATTTAATCCGTAGCCCCTGTTTCGAGTTGCAAATATGAGCAACAGAACTAGTATCAAATACCCAGCCGCTACAGCGAGCATTAGTTAAGTACATATCAACAACATGTATATCAAATATACCTTTCACTTTGCCATCCTTCTTATCCGCCAAATACTTGGGGCAGTTCCGCTTCCAGTAACCGGTCCCTTTGCAGTAGAAGCACTCAGTTTCAGGCTTAGGTCTAGACTTGGGTTTCTTATCTTGAGCAACAACCTTTTTGTCGTTCTTCTTGAAGTTCCCTTTCTTCCCTTTACCATTTTTCTTGAAACTAGTGGTCTTATTAACCATCAACACTTGATGCTCCTTTTTGATTTCTACCTCCGCGGCTTTTAGCATTGCGAAGAGCTCGGGAATAGTCTTGTTCATCCCTTGCGTATTACAGTTCATCACGAAGCCTTTATAGCTTGGTGGCAGTGACTGAAGAACTCTGTCAATGACACAATCAACTGGAAGATCAACTCCCAGCTGAGTCAAGTGATTATGATACCCAAACATTTTGCGTATGTGTTCACTGACAGAACTTATCTCCTCCATTTTGCATCTTTAGAACTTGTTGGAGACTTCATATCTCTCAACTCGGGCATTTGCTTGAAATATTAACTTCAACTCTTGGAACATCTCATATGCTCCATGATGTTCAAAACGTCTTTGAAGTCCCGATTCTAAGTCGTAAAGCATGGCACACTGAACTATCGATTAGTCATCACCTTTGCTCTGCCAGACGTTCTTAACGTCATCAGTAGCATCTGCAGTAGGCCTGGCACCTAGAGGTGCTTCCAGGACGTAATTCTTCTATGCAGCAATGAGGATAATCCTCAAGTTACGGACCCAGTCTATGTAGTTGCTGCCATCATATTTCAACTTAGCTTTCTCTAGGAACACATTAAAATTCAAAGGAACGGTAGCACGGACCATTGATCTACAACAACATATACATGCAAAATACTATCAGGTACTAAGTTCATGATAAATTAAAGTTCAATTAATCATATTACTTAAGAACTCCCACTTAGATAGACATCCCTCTAATCATCTAAGTGATCACGTGATCCAAATCAACTAAACCATGTCCGATCATCACGTGAGATGGAGTAGTTTTCAATGGTGAACATCACTATGTTGATCATATCTTCTATATGATTCACGCTCGACCTTTCGGTCTCAGTGTTCCGAGGCCATATCTGCATATGCTAGGCTCATCAAGTTTAACCCGAGTATTCTGCGTGTGCGAAACTGGCTTGCACCCGGTGTATGTGAACGTAGAGCTTATCACACCCGATCATCACGTGGTGTCTCGGCATGACGAACTGTAGCAACGGTGCATACTCAGGGAGAACACTTGTACCTTGAAATTTAGTTAGGGATCATCTTATAATGCTACCGACGTTCTAAGCAAAATAAGATGCATAAAGGATAAACATCACATGCAATCAAAATATGTGACATGATATGTCCATCATCATCTTGTGCTCATAATCTCCATCACCGAAGCATCATCATGATCTCCAATGTCACCGGCGCGAATACTTGATCACCATCGTAGCATTATTGTCGTCTCGCCAACTATTGTTACTACAACCATCGCTACCGCTTAGAGATAAAGTAAAACAATCACATGACGATTGCATTGCATACAATAAAGCGACAACCATATGGCTCCTGCCAGTTACCGATAACTTTGTTGCAAAACATGATCATCTCATACAACAAACTATATCACATCATGCCTTGACCATATCACATCATAGCAAGCCCTGCAAAAACAAGTTAGACGTCCTCTACTTTGTTGTTGCAAGTTTTACGCGGCTGCTACGGGCTTCTAGCAAGAACCATTCTTACCTATGCATCAAAACCACAACGATTTTTCGTCAAGTGTGCTATTTTAACCTTCAACAAGGACCGGGCATAGCCACACTCGATTCAACTAAAATTGGAGAAACAGACACTCACCAGCCACCTATGTGCAAAGCACGTCGGTAGAACCAGTCCCGCGTAAGCGTACGCATAATGTCGGTCTGAGCCGCTTCATCCGACAATACCGTCGAATCAAAGTATGACATGATGGTAAGCAGTATGACTATTATCGCCCACAACTCGTTGTGTTCTACTTGTGCATATAACATCTACGCATAGACCTGGTGAGGGAGTCCTGGACTAGGGGGTGTCCGGATAGCCGAACTATCATCATTAGCCGGACTCCAAGACTATGAAGATACAAGATTGAAGACTTCGTCCCGTGTCCGGATGGGACTTTCCTTGGCGTGGAAGGCAAGCTTGGCAATACGGATATGCAGATCTCCTACCATTGTAACCGACTTTGTGTAACCCTAGCCCTCTCCGGTGTCTATATAAACCGGAGGGTTTTAGTCCGTAGGACGAACAACAATCATACCATAGGCTAGCTTCTAGGGTTTAGCCTTCTTGATCTCGTGGTAGATCTACTCTTGTAATACCCATATCATCAATATTAATCAAGCAGGACGTAGGGTTTTACCTCCATCGAGAGGGCCCGAACCTGGGTAAAAACATCGTGTCCCTTGTCTCCTATTACCATCCGCCTAGACGCATAATTCAGGACCCCCTACCCGAGATCCGCCGGTTTTGACACCGACATTGGTGCTTTCATTGAGAGTTCCTCTGTGTCGTCGCTCATAGGACCGATGGCTCCTTCGATCATCAACAACGATGCGATCCGGGGCGAGACTTTTCTCCCCGGACAGATTTTCGTATTCGGCGGCTTTGCACTGCGGGCCAATTCACTTGGCCATCTGGAGCAGATCGAAAGCTACGCTCCTGGCCATCAGGTCAGATTTGGAAGTTTAAACTATACGGCCGACATCCGCGGAGACTTGATCTTTGACGGATTCAAGCCACAGCCGAGCGCGCCGCATTGTCACGATGGGTATGATTTAGCTCTGCCGCCGGACAATGCTCTGGAGGCCGCACAAGAATCCGCTCCGACCCTAAACTCGGAGTCGACTGCGCCGATCGAGGATGGGTGGCTGGACACCGCCTCGGGGGCTGCTACCTCTACGGCGATGGAGCCGAATACCGACCCTGTCCCTTGTGAAGCTCGTGACTCCAAGGTGCCGGACTCTTCTCCGGACCCGAACCTTCTGCGCTCCTGCCAATCGAACCCGATTGGGCGCCGATCATGGAGTTCACCGCTGCGGACATCTTTCAGCACTCGCCCTTTGGCGACATCCTGAATTCACTAAAGTACCTCTCTTTATCAGGAGAGCCTTGGCCGGATTATGGCCATGATGGTTGGGATGCGGACGACGAAGAAACTCAAAGCCCACCCACCACCCACTTTGTAGCCACTGTCGATGACTTAACCGACATGCTAGATTTCGACTCCGAAGATATCGACAGTATGGACGACGATGCCGGAGACGACCAAGAACCAGTGCCCACAGGGCACGGGAAAGCCACCTCAACTCACGATATATATATGGTGGATACACCCAAAGGAAGCGATAACGAGGAACAACGGGACGCTGCGAAGGAAAATTCCCCCAAAAAACAGTCGAAACGGCGACGCAAGCGCCGCCCAAAGTCCCGCCTCGACAATGGCAGCACCCATGAAGACCCAGCCATAGAGCAGGGCGAACCAGTGGACAACGAACAGGCCCCCAAGCAACCATCCGAACAGGATGAAATGGATAGGCAACCCATCTCCGACGAAAACAACAGTCCGGATGACCTCACGCCGGACACATTGTTGGAGCAGAAGAACCTCCACAAAAGGCTCGTCGCCACTGCACGAAGCCTGAAGAAGCAGAAGAGGAAGCTCAAAACAGCGGAAGACGTACTCAGAATGAGATGGAGCAAAGTACTCAAGACCGTAGACAAATACGGCGATAGTCGCCAAGCAAAGAGCTACCCGAAGCGCAAACTATTGCCCGAATTTGACGAGGAGGCCATAGAGCCCCAAAAATCAAAAAACAAAGAGGCCGCCTGGTCGGATAAACGACCACATGACAAACAAAGAGCGGCAAGCGGCGCCGCACACAAGCCGGCACGCGATCCACATAAGGATCCTCGCAAAAAGGATGGCCCGGTCAGATCCATCTATGGGCCAAGAAAGCAAGCTCCAGAAGGTAACACAACACGTCGAGTATTTGAAAATCACGGCACACCCAAATACAGGGGCGCCGCACACCCCCTATGTTTCATCGATGAGGTGCTGGATCATGAATTTCCAACGGGATTCAAGCCCGAAAATATAGAGGCATACGACGGAACAACAGACCCCGGAGTCTGGATTGAGGATTACATCCTGCACATACATATGGCTAGAGGAGATGACCTCCACGCCATATAATACTTACCCCTCAAACTCAAAGGGCCAGCCCGACACTGGCTCAAAAGCCTCCCAGAAAATACCATTGGAAGTTGGGAAGAGCTCGAGGATGCATTTCGGGCAAATTTTCAGGGGACTTATGTCCGCCCTCCGGATGCAGACGATTTAAGTCATATAACTCAACAGCCCGGAGAGTCAGCCTACAAATTCTGGAACAGGTTCCTCACCAAAAAGAACCAGATAGTCGACTATCTGGACGCTGAAGCCTTAGCAGCTTTCAAGCATAACGTCCGAGACGAATGGCTCGCCAGACACCTCGGCAAGGAAAAGCCAAGAACAATGGCTGCACTAACAAGCCTCATGACCCGCTTTTGCGCGGGAGAGGATAGCTGGCTGGCAAGATGCAGCACCAGCGACCCAAGTACATCCGAGGTCAGGGATGGAAATGGGAAACCACGGCGCAACAAGGACCAGCGCCGGACTAAAGGAAATGGTCCAAAGAGCACGGCAGTCAACGCCGGATTCAAAAGCTCTCGGCAGAACAACAAAAAACTGCCTCTCAAGGAGAACAGCGACGAGCTATCCAACCTAAACAAAATCTTGGACAAGATATGCCAAATCCATAGTACCCCCGGGAGGCCTGCAAACCATACCCACAGAGATTGTTGGGTCTTCAAGCAGTCCGGCCGACTTAACGCCGAACACAAGAGGTTAGACACACCAAGTGAGGACGATGACGAACCTCACAGGCAGAGCACCGGAAAACAAAAGGATTTCCCACAAGAGGTCAAAACAGTAAATTCACTTCAAGTGACAACAGGAAAAAATAGAGCGGCGCCCATTGAAGTACGCACCGCACGGTCCACCCCAGTGGAGTCCCGACACTGGATGTCAAAACCAATCACTTTCGACCATCAGGATTACTCCGGGAGTATCCGGAACGCAGGATGGACTGCTTTGATATTAAATCCTGTAATCGACGGACTACAATTTACACAGGTCCTAATGGACGGCGGTAGTGATCTAAACCTGCTATATCAGGATACAATCCGCAGAATGGGGATAGACCCAACCAAAATACGCCATAGCAACACTTCCTTTAAAGGAGTGATGCCAGGCCAATATGCCCATTATACGGGATCTCTACCACTAGAAGTTGTGTTCGGCTCATCCGACAACTTCCGTCGTGAAAAGTTAATCTTCCACATTGCCCCATTTAAAAGTAGCTATCAAGCACTATTGGGACGCGAAGCTTTCGCCCGCTTTAACGCAATACCACATTACGCATCTCTTACACTCAAAATGCCCGGTCCACGCGGCATCATCTCATTAAAGGGAAACTTCGAGTGTTCCTTGAATATGGAAGAAAGTGAGACTGCCTTGACAGCCACACACTAACCCGGTTTTGCTAATCAAAGCCCCTTAACAGGTCATTCAGACCCCGAACACGGTTAGGCGAGTCCGGTATAAATAAACAAGGGGCTTACTAGCCGCGTACCCCTTTACAAGGGGCTCCATGCATGCACAAAAAGAGACAATAAAAGCTCAATTTTATTCATTCTTGGAATCATACTCTGTTTATTTCAAAATACATCTTTCGCAACTAAGTTCTTCTCTTTTACAGATGAACACCGTGCGACACCCGTCCAGGATACGGCACAACAGAGACACAGGCGCAGACGTGCAGTAGGGACCCGATGCAAGGATTCTTTTCAGATTAAGACCCTGCGTAAACCTTTTTTACTGTCTCTTGTTGATATACATCCCCCAGTTTTTTGCTATATCGAGGAGGAATATGGCGTTTTGGCATCGGCCGCGCCAGAAATTTTTGCGCGTACCTGGACACTAGGGGCTTAGGGCATTGTTCTGCCCATTTTCATAAAGACCGAATACCTTAGGGAGTGTTCGGCGTCTCGAGTTAGGCCTTATATGCATCAGCTCCGAATCATGTCTTTGGTCAAATGTTGGGTTTTCCCGGCTCCTGTGTTTTGCTGCCTTACGTTCCGCTCTATCGGCTAACGCGGCACCAGGAGAACTACTGCGATTGTGCCCCGGTTCGCCCAGGTGAGCACCTCAATAGAGAAAGCCGAAAACTGACTGTCATGATATAGCGAGAGACTGGTCAACCACTCGATCGACCACCGGAATGTTTAGAATTCCTCCGCTTTAACGAAGGACCGTTTCTCGGTCAGGCACATACGCGCCCCGAAATTCGGAGAGCGCAGCCCCTAGGGGCTATATAGTAGCCCCACCATCGAACTCCTATGGCTAAGTGAAAGTGATAAAGCATTATAGTTCGGTTGCCTAGTTTGCTACGCTATCACCTCCTTCACAGGACCAAGACGTTAGATTAAGTGTGAAAATGCACTTTTTTTGCAAACACCCCCGCACTATGTGCGTGGGGGCTGAAGCAAAGGGCTGCCATCTTTCAGGTTATATACACATATACGTTAACGGCCGCACAGGAGGTATTCCAACACTTGAACGCCCAAGTATAAAAAGGCCTTATATTATATTTGAAACATGGTTTCGCAAATCATACATGTCATTTGAACATAACGTTTTTCGAGCACTGCGACTCTATTAAACGAGCGCCCTGCAGGACTTCCTCAAAATAGTGCTCGGCTGGTAATCGGCTTCTGTCCGAGTCCTCGGATGCAACGTCGGTGGCCTCCATCTCCGCCCAGTATGTTTTGACACGGGCGAGAGCCATCCGTGCACCCTCTATGCATGCCGACCGCTTCATCGCCATGATATGCGGCACCGCATGAAGGAACTACTGCACCAAGCCAAAATAACTCTTCGGCCCGGGCCTTTCTATCCAGAAATGACCCACGACATCCTTCATGGCAAGTCCGGACAACCTATTCAGCTCATCCCACTCGGCTAACCGATCAGTTAATGGAAGTGGACGCTCCGGACTATGGAATTGCGACCAAAAAAGCTCTTCCATTCCGTGATCCTTTTGGCCCCGGAAGTGTGCGACTGCGTCTGCGGCACTCGCCGCCAAATTCAGATAAGCATCCTCCGCACCTCACAACTGGCCCAACTGAGCATACTTCTGATCCGTGAATTTCCTACGCAACAGAAAAGGCTTTCCAGCCGCAATATCCCTGGCCCGACGTAGCTCCTCCTTTATAGCCCTCATCGCGGAGCAGGCATCCTTGGCTTCGACGGTGGCCTTCTTCAGGTCCTCTTGCTCCGCTCGGCATTCTCTTTCAAGAAACACATAGCGGTCGGTAGCATCCTTCAGCTTCACGGCCATTTCAGCCATTTCCTCCCTGCTTCGGCAGTGAGCAGCCTGTTCGGCTTTTAGCTCTTTGGCCGCCTTCAAGGCAGCCGCACTACTTTTTCTGGCTTGCTCCTTGGCTCGGGCAAGCTCCGCCCGAAGGTCCTCCATAGCAGCGGCGCCATCTGCATTAAGCATACATGTTGTAAGGCACAAGCGTCAAGCTCCCTTACAAGGCGTCCGCGGAGAAGCCACATACCTTGTGACTCGTCAAGTCGCTTATTGACCAACGCGATGTCCGCATCCGCAACGTCAAGTTTCCGCTTCAGTTCGGCAAATCCATCAGTCGGCTAGCCACCGAACGCTCCGCCACCTATATAGGAAAGGCGACATCTTACAACTGAGATTATGATCCTCGGCACGCTGTCACCTTTGACAACGTACCGAGTCTCAGGGGCTACTATCTATACAGGGCGCATTCTATGCGCAAAACTGTCAAAAGGTATATCGTTTTTCGCGTACCTCAAACCTCTTCAGTAAACTTATGACGGCCTCATGCAACCCGCTCTCAGCGGATGAAATCCTTTCAATCAACATACGGTGATCTTCTGAGATAGACGCCCGCCCGGGCAGATCCTGCAGCTCCTCCGGCCGTACACCAGTTGGCGCCGAACTCTCCGGTCCTGCCGGACTCAGGGAGACCCTCCGCGACGATACCTCAGGGTCGTCCGCCCCGCCTGACGGTGCGGCAGATGGAGGCGTTTCGCTCTCCATCATCTCCGGACGAAGATCCCCCGAAGATGAGCTCTGCTGAGAAGGGCTGAGATCCGAACTACAAGGTAAAACTTCGGTTATCTTCAGAAATAAAAACAGGGATTCCCTTATTACAAAACTCCCCTTTCTACTTACGGCTTGCTGGAGGGCTGATTCCCTTGGGAAAACAGTGCGGCCGGGGCTTCTCCAGGCGCGGGGCCCTCTGCTGAAAATTTCTTCCCCCACTTTGAGGCCTTGGCCTCCGGATCTTCTGAAGCGGTCCTCTTCTCCCCCTGGAAGGAGGGATTCTCGATCCCCCCTTTCTTAAGAGCCTCCATAGCGGAGGTAGTAGTTTTATTGTTTTCCCCCTCGCCCTCTTCCGAAGGCGCAACCTCCAGCATCATGATTAACACCGGATCCGGCGTGATCTCAGGGAGGGGGGCCGGACACCGTATCAGTTTTGCTTTGGCTATCCACTCATGTTCAAGGGATAGCTGGTTAAAGGGCAAGTTTATGATAAATGTATGGACAGCATGTCCGGGTGCAGGACTACTTACTTGAGTATCCGGGTGATTGCAGCTCAGGCCTGCGTCCTCGGTTAAGTCCGGACACATCTCTTGTGATCCGAAGAAAAGTTTATACATCTCCACGGGCGTCGCACCCATGAAGTGTTGGAGAGCTCGCGGTCCCTCCGGATTGAATTCCCACAGGCGGAGGGGGCGATGTTTGCAGGGAAGAAGGCGCCGAATTATCATGACCTGCGCCACCACAACCAGATTGATCTCCCTCTCTTGGAGGTCTCGAATACAGCCCTGCAATAATGGCACGTCCTTGGACGGCCCCCAGTCAAGCCCTTTGTTGACCCATGACACCAGCTGTTGTGGAGGGCCCGAGCGAAAGGCAGGCGGCGCCACCCATCTAGTGCCCCTGGGAGCGGTGATGTAGAACCACTCCTGTTGCCACAAACCGAGCTCCTTTTAAAAAAGGCCCTCGGGCCATGGAGCGTCAGCCCTCTTGCTTATAACTGCCCCTCCGCACTCTGCCTGCCGCTCCTCGATTATCTTCGGCTCTACGTTGAAGGTCTTGAGCCACAATCCGAAGTGAGGAGTGGTGTGGAGGAAGGCTTCACATACGATAATGAACGATGAGATGTGGAGGATGGACTCCGGATCCAAGTCATGGAATTCCAGCCCATAATAAAACATGAGCCCCCTCACGAAGGGATCCATCGGGAAGCCTAAACCCCGACAAAAGTGAGACACGAACACCACGCTCTCACTAGGCTCAGGAGTGGGAATAACTTGCCCTTGTACGGGCAGCCTATGCGAAATTTCGCCAGTTAGATACCTGGCGTCTCTCAGCTTTAGCACATCTTCTTCCGTGACGGAAGAGGGCATCCACCGGCCCTGTAAGTCGGAGCCGGACATTGTCGAAGGTCCGAAGCGCCTGAATATGGAACCTTGGGTGTTGGAACTCGGGGCGAGGGGCGGATTCGATTGAAGATTGAAGAAAAGGAACATGCCTTGGTCTCGTTATAATGGGGTTGAATACCAAGAGCTGTCCCCGTAACCGTCTGGGACTCACCTTCGATGGAGGGGGCGAGCCAGCGGGCGCGGTTGGGTTACCCACGCCCGTATTAATGAGAATCCCGGAATAAGGGGACACGATCTCTGCTTTGACAAGACGTGCCAAGGAAACCGCTTCGCTAAACGCGCTGAGGTGGAACAATAAAAACGATTCGAGTAAAGGCTTGGCCGTGATGTGACATCATGCCACGAAATACGTCAGAAGATTGAACTTATGTGAATATTATCCTCTTTACGGTGGAATGTGGAATTTATTTTGCAGAGCCGGACACTATCCTGGTGTTCAAAATCTTCTACGGATTATTCGGAGAAGGAACCCGCCTTACAATGCCGAAGACAATATGCGCGCCGGACTTGTCGTCATTGAAGCCTGGTTCAGGGGCTACTGAGGGAGTCCTGGACTAGGGGGTGTCCGGATAGCCGAACTATCATCACTGGCCGAACTCCAAGACTATGAAGATACAAGATTGAAGACTTCGTCCTGTGTCCGGATGGGACTTTCCTTGGCGTGGAAGGCAAGCTTGGCAATACGGATATGCAGATCTCCTACCATTGTAACTGACTCTGTGTAACCCTAGCCCTCTCCGGTGTCTATATAAACCAGAGGGTTTTAGTCCGTAGGACGAACAACAATCATACCATAGGCTAGCTTCTAGGGTTTAGCCTCCTTGATCTCGTGGTAGATCTACTCTTGTAATACCCATATCATCAATATTAATCAAGCAGGATGTAGGGTTTTACCTCCATCGAGAGGGCTCGAACCTGGTAAAAACATCGTGTCCCTTGTCTCCTGTTACCATCCGCCTAGACGCACAGTTCGAGACCCCCTACCCGAGATCCGCCGGTTTTGACACCGACACCTGGCTTGGATGCCACTGTTGGGGAACACGGTAATTTCATATGCATACTGATGTATGCAGACCAATGAGTATTAAGGCTCGTGGCGGGTATCATTATTTTCTGACCTTCACAGATGATTTGACCAGATATGGGTATATCTACTTGATGAAACATAAGTCTGAAACAGTCAAAAGGTTCAAAGAATTCCAGAGTGAAGTGAAAAATCATCGTAACAAGAAAATAAAGTTTCTACGATCTGATCGTGGAGATGAATATTTGAGTTACGAGTTTGGCCTTCAGTTAAAACAATGCGGAATAGTTTCACAACTCACGCCACCCAGAACACCACAACATAATGGTGTGTCCGAACGTCATAATCGTACTTTACTAGATATGGTGCGATCTATGATGTCTCTTACTGATTTACCGCTATCATTTTGGGGTTATGCTTTAGAAACGGCAGCATTCACGTTAAATAGGGCACCATCAAAATCCGTTGAGACGACGCCTTATGAACTATGGTTTGGCAAGAAACCAAACTTGTCGTTTCTTAAAGTTTGGGGCAGCGATGCTTATGTGAAGAAACTTCAACCAGATAAGCTCAAACCCAAATCGGAGAAATGTGTCTTCATAGGATACCCAAAACAGACTATTGGGTACACCTCCTATCACAGATCCGCACCAGAGTGGTACGGTAATCCTATTCTAGAAGTCATGTTACTTGACCATGGCGAACAAACGAACTATGAGGAAGCGATGATGAGCCCAGATTCCGCAAAAATGGCTTGAGGCCATGAAATCTGAGATGGGATCCATGTATGAGAACAAAGTATGGACTTTGGTTGACTTGCCCAATGATCGACAAGCCATCGAGAATAAACGGATCTTCAAGAAGAAGACTGACGCTGATGGTAATGTTACTGTCTACAAAGCTCAACTTGTTGCAAAAGGTTTTCGACAAGTTCAAGGAGTTGACTACGATGAGACTTTCTCACTCGTAGCAATGCTTAAGTATGTCCGAATCATGTTAGCAATTGCTGCAAATGGATGTCAAAACTGCATTCCTGAATGGATTTCTGGAAGAAGAGTTGTATATGATGCAACCAGAAGGTTTTGTCAATCCAAAACGTGCTAACAAAGTGTGCAAGCTCTAGCGACCCATTTATGGACTGGTACAAGCCTCTCGGAGTTGGAATAAACGCTTTGATAGTGTGATCAAAGCATGTGGTTTTATACAGACTTCTGGAGAAGCCTGTATTTACAAGAAAGTGAGTGGGAGCTCTGTAGCATTTCTGATATTATATGTGGACGACATATTGTTGATTGGAAATGATATAGAATTTCTGGATAGCATAAAAGGATACTTGAATAAAAGTTATTCAATGAAAGACCTCGGTGAAGCTGCTTACACATTGAGCATCAAGATCTATAGAGATAGATCAAGACGCTTGATAAGATTTTTCAATGAGTACATACCTTGATAAGTTTTTGAAGTAGTTCAAAATGGAACAGTCAAAGAAGGAGTTCTTGCGTGTGTTGCAAGGTATGAAGTTGAGTAGGACTCAAAACCCGACCATGGCAGAAAATAAAAAGAGAATGAAAAGTCATTCCCTATGCCTCAGTCATAGGTTCGATAAAGTATCCTATGTTGTGTACCAAACCTATTGTATAATTTGTTCTGAGTTTGGCAAGAGAGTACAATTTTGATCTAAGAGTAGATCACTGGGCAGCGGTCAAGAATATCCTTAGTGAGTACTAAGGAAATATTTCTCGATTATGGAGGTGATAAAAGAGCCCGTCGTAAAGAGTTAAATGAGTGCAAACTTTTACACTGATCCAGATGACTCTAAGTCTCAATCTGGATACATGTTGAAAGTGGGAGCAATTAGCTAGAGTAGCTTCGTGCAGAGCATTGTAGACATAGAATATTTGCAAAATACATACGGCTTTGAATGTGACAGACCCGTTGACTAAACTTCTCTCATGAGCAAAACATGATCATACCTTAGTACTCTTTGGGTGTTAATCACATATCTATGTGAACTAGATTATTGACTCTAGTAAACCCTTTGGGTGTTGGTCACATGACGATGTGAACTATGGGTGTTAATCACTACAGATGTGAATATTGGTGTTAAATCACATGGTGATGTGAACTAGATTATTGACTCTAGTGCAAGTGGGAGACTGAAGGACATATGCCCTAGAGGCAATAATAAAGTTATTATTTATTTCTTTATTTCATGATAAATGTTTATTATTCATGCTAGAATTGTATTAACCGGAAACTAATACATGTGTGAATACATAGACACACATAGTGTCACTAGTATGCCTTTACTTGACTAGCTCGTGAATCAAAGATGGTTAAGTTTCCTAGCCATAGACATGAGTTGTCATTTGATTAACAGGATCACATCATTAGGAGAATGATGTGATGGACTTGACCCATTCTGTTAGCTTAGCACTTGATCGTTTGGTATGTTGCTATTGCTTTCTTCATGACTTATACATGTTCCTACAACTATGAGATTATGCAACTCCCGTTTACCGGAGGAACACTTTGTGTGCTACCAAATGTCACAACGTAACTGGGTGATTATAAAGGAGCTCTATAGGTGTCTCCAAAGGTACATGTTGAGTTGGCATATTTCGAGATTAGGTTTTGTCACTCCGATTGTCGGAGCGGTATCTCTGGGCTCTCTCGGTAATGCACATCACTATAAGCCTTGCAAGCAATGTAGCTAATGAGTTAGTTACGGAATGATGCATTACGTAACGAGTAAAGAGACTAGCCGGTAACGAGATTGAACTAGGTATTGAGATACCGACGATCAAATCTCGGGCAAGTAACATACCGATGACAAAGGGAACAATGTATGTTGTTATGCGGTTTGACCGATAAAGATCTTCGTAGAATATGTAGGAGCCAATATGAGCATCCAGGATCCGCTATTGGTTATTGGCGGGAGACGTGTCTCGGTCATGTCTACATAGTTCTCGAACCCGTAGAGTCCGCACGCTTACAGTTAGATGACAGTTATATTACGAATTTATGTGTTATGATGTACCGAAGATAGTTCGGAGTCCCGGATGTGATCACGGACATGACGAGGAGTCTCAAAATGGTCGAGACATGAAGATTGATATATTGGACATATATATTCGGACACCGGAATGGTTCCGGGGGTTATCGAATATATGTAACACGGGGTTACTGGAACCCCCCGGGGGGTTAATGGGCCTCATGGGCCCAAAGTGGAGAAGAGGAGGCGCGGCCAGGGCAGACTGCACGCCCCCTCCCCCTCTAGTCCGAATAGGACAAGGAGGGGGGGCGCCCCCCTTTCCTTCCTCCCCTCTTTCCCTTCCTTCCCCCTCTCCTATTGAACAGTTCGGGCCAAATCCTGAAGAAAGCTCAAAAGCGCTGTTTGATGAGCCTGCGTAGTATTAGGTAGTTGGTCAGGTAAAGGCTGACCAAGCCAATGATGCTTAGCTGGTCTTTTCGGATGCTTGGACAATGAAAGGAGGGAGTCCTACTCCCGATGGGAGTAGGACTCCTCTTGGCACGCCCCCTCCTGGCCAGCCGCCCCCTCCCCCTTGCTCCTTTATATACGGGGGCAGGGGGCACCTCTAGACACAACAACAATTGATCCTTGAGATCTATTAGCCGTGTGCGGTGCCCCCCCTCCACCATATTCCACCTTGATAATATCATAGCGATGCTTAGGCGAAGCCCTGCGTCGGTAGAACATCATCGTCATCACCACGCCGTCATGCTGACGGAACTCTCCCTTGACACTCGGCTGGATCGGAGTTCGAGGGACGTCATCGAGCTGAACGTGTGCAAGAACTCGGAGGTGCCGTGCTTTCGGTGCTTGATCGGTCGGGCCGTGAAGATGTATGACTACATCAACCGTGTTGTGCTAACGCTTCTGCTTTCAGTCTACGAGGGTACGTGGACAACACTCTCCCCTCTCATTGCTATGCATCACCATGATCTTGCATGTGCGTAGGAATTTTTTTGAAATTACAACGTTCCCCAACAGTGGCATCCGAGCCTGGTTTTATGCGTAGATGTTATATGCACGAGTAGAACACAAGTGAGTTGTGGGCGATACAAGTCATACTGCTTACTAGCATGTCATACTTTGGTTCGGCGGTATTGTTGGATGAAGCGGCCCGGACCGACATTACGCGTACGCTTACGTGAGACTGGTTCTACTGACGTGCTTTGCACACAGGTGGTTGGCGGGTGTCAGTTTCTCCAACTTTAGTTGAACCAAGTGTGGCTAAGCCCGGTCCTTGAGAAGGTTAAAACAACACTAACTTGACGAACTATCGTTGCGGTTTTGATGCAAATGTAAGAACGGTTCTTGCTCAGCCCGTAGCAGCCACGTAAAACTTGCAACAACAAGGTAGAGGACGTCTAACTTGTTTTTGCAGGGCATGTTTTGATGTGATATGGTCAAGACGTGATGCTATATTTTATAGTATGAAATGATCATGTTTTGTAACCGAGTTATCGGCAACTGGCAGGAGCCATATGGTTGTCACTTTATTGTATGCAATGCAATCGCCCTGTAATTGCTTTACTTTATCACTAAACGGTAGCTGTCGGTGTCAAAACCGGCGGATCTCGGGTAGGGGGTCCCGAACTATGCGTCTAGGTGGATGGTAATAGGAGACAAGGGACACGATGTTTTTACCCAGGTTCGGGCCCTCTCGATGGAGGTAAAACCCTACGTCCTGCTTGATTAATATTGATGATATGGGTACTACAAGAGTAGATCTACCACGAGATCAAGGAGGCTAAACCCTAGAAGCTAGCCTATGGTATGATTGTTGTTCGTCCTACGGACTAAAGCCCTCCGGTTTATATAGACACCGGAGAGGGCTAGGGTTACATAGAGTCGGTTACAATGGTAGGAGATCTACATATCTGTATTGCCAAGCTTGCCTTCAACGTCAAGGAAAGTCCCATCCGGACACGGGACGAAGTCTTCAATCTTGTATCTTCATAATCTTGGAGTCCGGCCGATGATGATAGTTCGGCTATCCGGACACCCCCTAGTCCAGGACTCCCTCAGTAGCCCCTGAACCAGGCTTCAATGACGACGAGTCCAGCGCGCATATTGTCTTCGGCATTGCAAGGCGGGTTCCTTTTCCGAATAATCCATAGAAGATTTTGAACACCAGGATAGTGTCCGGCTCTACAAAATAAATTCCACATTCCATCATAGAGATAATAATATTCACACAAGTTCAATCTGCTGACGTATTTCGTGGCATGACGTCACACCACGGCCAAGCCCTTACTCGAATCGTTTTTATTGTTCCACCTTAGCGCGTTTAGCGAAGCGGTTTCCTTGGCACGTCTTGTCAAAGCAGAGATCGTGTCCCCTTATTCCGGGATTCTCATGAATACGGGTGTGGGTAACCCAACCGCGCCATTGATTACGGCGCTTGGAGACAAGCGAGTTTTATCAGGCTAGAGGGGACGCATAGTTTCGTCCGCCCATATATAAGGGGATAAGGATCCACCTTTTTACCTACGCCTTCTTCCTCCTTTGCTTATCCATCTCCGTGCACTCGAGCTCCAGCGCCCAAGCCCGCACATCTCGCCTCGACCTTCTCCAACCATCTCCGGAGCGAGAGGCAAGTGGATGGCCTCCTCCGTTATGGAGAGGCACGTCAAAAGGTTGCGTAAAGCCGGATACCTGCACAACGACTTTGCGCACCGGCTTCCGGACGAGGGGCAACTCGTCCCCACTCCCCGGCCCCATGAGAGGGTGGTATTCCTTCCCCATTTCCTCTGCGGACTAGGCTTCCCACTCCACCCATTTATCCGGGGGCTCATGTTCTACTACGGCCTAGATTTCCATGATCTGGCCCCGAATTTTGTCCTCAACATCTCGGCGTTCATCGTCGTGTGTGAGGCCTTCCTCTGCATCGAGCCCCACTTTGGTTTATGGCTGAAGACTTTTAATGTCAAGCCGAAGGTAGTGGGCGGCCGCCAAGCGGAGTGCGGAGGCGCCATGGTGGGCAAGATGCCCAACATCACATGGCTCGAAGGCGCCTTCATGGAAACCATCAAAGGGTGGCAATCGGGGTGGTTCTGCATCACCGAGCCACGTGACCCTGAATGGGCAGTGGCCCCCGAATTCAGATCTGGCATCCCCACACGGCTCACCTCCTGGAAAGAGAAGGGCCTGACATGGGGCGATTCGGAGGAGTTGACCGGACTCCAAGCATGCGTCCAAAAGCTAGTTAACAAGAAGCTCAAGCTTGTCAACGTGGTCCAGGTCATGCTCATCCGTCGGATTCTCCCGTGCCAACAACGGGCTTTCAATTTGTGGGAGTTCGATCCGGCGCAGCACCAGACTTTGAGCAGGCTTTTCGACACTTCATACGAAGATGCCTGGAAGGTGCTATTTAAGGGCGCCGAGGCCCCCGCATCCGCTACCGAAGATCACGGATTCAGCTCGCAAGGTCAAGCCAGCGAGGTAAGCGATTTTGCCCTTTACGGGACACTTGTTTTCCAGAGTTTGACTCTATGCGGGATCTAAATTCCCTTTCCTTTGACAGGACTGGCTGAAGAAGGCCGAGCAGGCTAACTGTCCGACTCCTTTGCCAGAAAACCCAGCGGACGCCCGTTTGACAGGGTTGCTGGTCCCGGCGCCTCATGTGGTGCCGGAGAAGAAGGCCAAGAAGAAGGCCACGGGAACTCGAAAGAGTTCTCGTCGTCTGGTGTTATCAGACTCATCATCTGATGACTCCGAGGCGGACTCCTCCCGCGAAGACGAGGAGGAGAAGAAAGAAGCTTCTTCCCCAACGGGGGAAGAGAAGAAAAGGAAGGCCTCCCCAACTGGTGAGGCCGGAGGGTCCAAGAAGGGAAGGACCCTTCCTCCGGACTACTCTACCAACGCCGACGACGGCGAAGAGGAGTGGCCCTCAAGGGCCAAGCCCCTGGCGAGAACGTAAGTGTCCGGACTCCATAATAACTCATGATTTCTCTTTTGTCGCATAGTGTCTTCTAACGCCGAATACAACCCTGTAGCCCGCCCAAGGATGATCTCCCCGCTTCATCGAGCGGGTCCCTGGGTTCGTCGGATGTGAATAGTACTTCACTTCCGACCGCTTCCTCCCCTCGTGATGCAGATGGCGCCGAGGCGGGGACCCAGAAGGGGCCCAGCCAGGAGGAGGTAGTCCTGGAGGCACCGCAAGGCGACCTTCCGGATTTTGGGTGAAAAGAGGGCGGAACCTCCAAGGGTTCCGAGTCCAGCCCTATGCCGGACTCTGTACCGGAGCCTGCAGTGGTTCCGAAGTCCGGCGGGCGGCCCCTTCGTAAGAAGGGCGAGACTGCAACGCCGGTGGCCTCCGTCCAACCGGAGGCGCTAGATAATTTGCTGGAGGCGCTCGACGGCGCTTCCATCGACGAGGAGCACCGTACTGTTATGAGTGCGGTGATCCGAAAAGTTCAGTCCGCCAAGAGCGGGCTGACAGAAGCCTGTACAAGCCTGTTAACAGGTTTTGAGGTATGTATTCAAAACATATAGAAATGTTACCGCATAGACAGTAGCCCCTGATGCTCAGTTTGGCGTTTGGAAAGAATAGCCTAGCTGAGGATCTAAAAAGATATACGCAGGAGTCTAACATAAATATGTCAATATGGGAATGCAGGCTGTGCTGCTGACCTCTGCCGCACTGACTGCGGAGGTGAATGCACTGAAGCAGAGCCTCGAATGGTCCGAGAACGAGCTCGGCCTTGCCAAGAAGTAGCTCGAGGATAAGGAAGGTAAGTAATACCTTATGAAAGTAGTACCTTATAGAAAAGGATTTGGTTGCAAAAAATGACAAGAATAACGTGGGTATTGCAGGGGCCACGAATGAGGTGGCGACCCTGAAGGAGGAGGTGTCCAAGGCCGAAAGCAGTGCGGCCTTGGAGCGCACCGAGCGAGAGAAGCAGGAGGCGCGGGTGGTGGAGGTGCGGCAAGAGCTCCAGGCTCTCGTGGAAAAACATGAGAGTTTGGAGCGTGACTCGAGGGCCCGAGAGTCCGAGCTTGCCTCGGCTCTTGAGAGTGCCAAAGCCGCTAAGGCCGAAGCCCAGAAGGCTCTCCAGGAAATTGAGGCAGTAAAGAAGATAGCGGCGGGTAAGGCATTCTTCATGCAAAGCAAGCATGTAAAAGTGAATTCCTTGTTACTTACCCGAATTCGGAGCTCTCCAGGAGCGTTCGTGGATCTGCCCTGTAGCGTGTCCGATGTTGCCGCGTTCTACAGAGCCGAGGAGGGGAGCTCGATGGAAAAGGTGTTCTGGTCTCAGTATGCTGAGGCCGGACATCCGGTGCCCCTGAGCGACCAGCTGAAGCAGCTGGTCGAGCTCCACAAGGTGGCCGAACAGGCCATGAAGGGCCTCATAGTTCGGCTGTGGCCCAAAGAAGCCATGCCTGGGAGCTACTTCGGTCTGGTGCGGCGGCTGGTGGACGCCTGTCTGTGGGTTGACGTTGTCAAGCACTCCGCCTACATTGAAGGTGCCCGTCGGGCCCTTGCCCGCGCTAAGGTGCACTGGGGCAAGATGGACGCCGAAAAGCTTGTGACGGACGCGCCACCGCCGGGCAAGGAGTATCGCACACCCGAGATGTATTATAAGGGTGTCCTGAAGGGTGCCCGAATTATTGCGGGTGAATACTCCAAAGATGTAATTTTTGATTAGACTCGCATTTTGTTATCATGTGCGTTGAAAACTTTGTTCATATGCTCTAAGCAACACTTGTTAATTTAAAATATTACCTTCTGTGCGGCCGCTTATCAAATCTGAGAGATGGCAAGTCGTTGGCTTCGGCCCCCATGCCACGAGTGCTGGGGTGTTCGGGATAAACTTGAGCGCTCTTGTTCCCATTGTTGGGTCCATCTAGGGAGGCGCTCAACGCAACGAACGAGGCAACCAGACTTATAATGCTTGAACACTCTCACTTAGCCATAGAATTCTATAATTTTAAATTTCGGCGAAGCCCCTAGTGTTCGGAAGGCCGAATTCGGGGCACTATCCACGCCTGGGCTGGACAAAGCCGGTTCCTCGCTCTAAGCAGCATAAGTCTTTAGGGACTCGAAAAAAACCTCTCGAACAGCGACCGGCTCTCGCCCCATCATGACGATCAGTTTTAGCTTTCTCCACTGAGGTGCTCAGCCCAACTCAACTGGGGCACAATCGCAGTGGTTCTCCCAGCGCTACCTTAGCCGATATAACGGAACGTAAGGTACCAAAACATGGGAGCTGGGCAAATCCAACTATTGACCCAAGACATGATTCAGAGCCGATGCATATGGTGCTATAAGTTCGGGGTGCCGCACTTGTGAAAGTGTTCGAACTTATCACACCATGATTTGGGGAACTTAAGCCCCTGATGTATTTGGCCGTACCAAAGCGTACGGATGCAACATGTCATAATTGAACATATATATATATATATATATATATATATATATATATATATATATATATATATATAAAGGAATGCAATGAGAGGCAAAAAGCGATGCATTGTTTATTCAAAAAATACTGCAATGAATGCAGAACGATACAAATAGTGCGATAAGCAAGGGGTGGGACTATTTAACGTGCCCTCCTCCAGGGGTAGGCTGCGGAATGGTGTATAAAACATGTATAATGCTCGTAATGGAGACCACCTGGATACTCGTCATAGCTTTTCTGCTTCCCTGGCTGTTGCATCATGAGTTCGGCCGGTCTACTGCCGGGCAGGGCTTCTGGGAAACGGAGTCCTGAGAAGAAAAAAGAAAGAAAAAGAAAAAAAGGATGACACATTTGGGATCCCCTGGTGTGGTTGAGCCGCACTCTGGGCATGCCGTGGTCGTGCCCCTCCCCCTATGCCCATGGTATCTCCAGAGCGTAGTGATGTACGTGTGGCACTGGTCTCGCAATTTTGCAAGGGCTGGGGTTGAAGCCGCATTGCTACGCGTGCTCGGAACGTGCCAGGTGGTCTTCTTGTAGGTTACTCCGGGCGCGCTTGACGGTGCCCGGTCGCTTAACGGCCGGACTCGAGAATTGCCTTAAGAGGCTGTTCTGCACTTCCGCCGCGAGAGCCGTTGTATGCTCCTCCGTTCGGAGAGAGCATTCCGTGTTTCCGTTGACCGTGATGACTCCTTGGGGGCCTGGCATCTTGAGCTTGAGATATGCGTAGTGCGGCACCGCATTGAACTTTGCAAATGCGGTTCGTCCGAGCAGCGCATGATAGCCGCTGCGGAACGGGACTATGTCAAAGATTAACTCCTCTCTTCTAAAGTTATCTGGGGATCCGAAGACCACTTCAAGTGTGACTGAGCCAGTACAACTGGCCTCTACACCTGGTATGACGCCTTTGAAGGTCGTCTTTGTGGGTTTAATCCTTGAGGGGTCTATGCCCATCTTGCGCACTGTATCCTGATAAAGCAGGTTCAGGCTGCTGCCGCCGTCCATTAGGACTCTAGTGAGGTGAAATCCGTCGATGATTGGGTCTATAACCAATGCGGCGAATCCGCCGTGGCGGATGCTGGTGGGGTGGTCCCTTCGATCAAAAGTGATCGGCCAGGAGGACCATGTATTGAACTTTGGGGCGACTGGCTCCATCACGTATACGTCCCTGAGCGCACGCTTCCGGTCCCTTTTGGGTATGTGGGTTGCATATATCATGTTCACCGTCCGCACTTGTGGGGGAAACCCTTCTGTCCTCTACTGTTCGGCGCCGGGTCTCTTCATCGTCATCGCTATGCAACCCCTTGTCATTGTTTTCGCCAATTAACTTGCATGACTGCTTGAACACCCAACAATCCCTGTTGGTGTGATTAGCTGGCTTTTCGGGAGTGCCGTGTATCTGGCATGAGTGATCGAGTATCCGGTCCAAATTGGATGGACCCGGGGTAGTTCTTTTAAATGGCTTTTTTCGCTGACCGGGTTTAGAGCCTCTGAATCCGGCGTTGACTGCCGTATCTTCAGTATTATCGCCGTTAATGCGGCATTTGTGCTTATTGCGACGCGACCTACCATTGCTGTCCTTGGTTTCTGGACTACCAGAATGTTTGGTGAGGTTGTTACTGCAGGCTAGCCAGCTGTCCTCTCCTGCACAGAAGCGGGTCATGAGTGATGTGAGGGCTGCCATGGATTTCGGCTTTTCCTGTCCTAGGTGCCGGGAAAGCCACTCGTCATGGATGTTATGTTTGAAGGCTGCAAGGGCCTCTGCATCCGGACAGTCGACGATTTGATTTTTCTTGGTTAAGAACCGTGTCCAGAATTGTCTGGCCGATTCGTCTGGCTGCTAAATTATGTGGCTTAGGTCATCAGCGTCTGGTGGTCGCACATACGTGCCCTGGAAGTTATCAAGGAATGCGGCTTCCAGGTCCTCCCAACACCCAATTGATTCTGCTGGCAAGCTGTTGAGACAATGCCGAGCTGGTCCTTTAAGCTTGAGTGGGAGGTATTTGATGGCGTGAAGATCATCACCGCGGGCCATGTGGATATGAAGGAGATAGTCTTCGATCCAAACCGCGGGATCTGTTGTGCCATCGTAGGATTCAATGTTCACGGGTTTGAACCCTTTGGGAATTTGATGATCCATTACTTCATCTGTGAAGCATAGTGGGTGTGCGTCGCCTCTGTATTGGGCTATATCACGATGCAGCTCAAGCGAGCTTTGTCTACTGTGTTCGGCCCGGCCGGAATTGCTGTATCCGGGGTGATGGTTGTCGCCATGCATCGTGGGGTGCCCACGCGATCCGTAGATCGATCTTGATTGTCTTGCCTTATCCTCCAATATGTCCCACAAGTCCGGCGTGTTCCCCCATGACTCTGTACTTTTCGAGCGACGCCGGGGTATGGCTTTAGTGGAGGGCCAGAGGCCTCTCTGTCGCGGCCGCGAGGTGGCCGGTCGGCCGTATTGTGCGCTAGTGATGTAGGTTTATGTGCTTCCTCCTCTAGTCGGGGCGGCAGCTTGTGTTTGGGGTAGCTTTTGGAGGGGCGTTCGAGTTCATACTCTTCGGCCGCAAGGACTTCTGTCCATCTGTCGGCTAGCAGGTCTTGGTCAGCTCTAAGTTGCTGCTGTTCTTTCTTTAGGCTGCTTGCCGTGGCCATAAGCCTGCGTTTGAAACGCTCTTGTTCGACGGGATCCTCTGGCACGACGAATTCGTCGTCGTCGAGGCTTGCCTCGTCTTCGGAGGGAGGCATATAATTGTCGTCCTCGACCTCTCTGTTTGCCGCTCTCTCATGAGGGCTGGCTTCTTCATCCTCCTGTGCTGAATCTTGCTGGAGGGGGTTGTCTTCGGCACTGTCCGGGGTGTTATTATCTCCGGTGCCGGAATCTCCATTCTTGCTGTGGCGGGATTTTGAGCGGCGCTGCTGACGCCGGCGTTTAGGCTATTTTTTGGAGGGGTCATCCTTCGCTGTTCCATCGCCATTCCCATCCTTTGGGATGTCCACCATGTATATGTCGTATGACGAGGTGGCTTTCTAGTGCCCTGTGGGCGCTGGTTCTTGGTCGTCTCCGGCATCGTCATCCATACCGTCGATGTCTTCGGAGTCGAAATCTAGCATGTCGGTTAAGCATCGACAGTGGCTACGAAGTGGGTGGTGGGTGGGTTTTGAATTTCTTCGTCGTCCACATCCCAACCATCCTGGCCATAATCCGGCCAAGGCTCTCCTGATAAAGAGAGGCATTTTAGTGAATTCAGGATGTCGCCGAAAGGCGAGTCCTGAAAGATGTCCGCAGTGGGGAACTCCATGATCGGTGCCCAATCGGGTTCGATTGGCAGGAGCACGGAAGGTTCGGGGTCCGGAGAAGAGTCCGGCACCTTGGAGTTACGAGCTTCACATGGGACAGGGTCAATATTCGGCTCCATCACCGTAGAGGTAGCAGCCCCCGAGGCGGTGTCCATCCACCCATCGTCGATCGGCACAGTCGGCTCCGAGTTTAGGGTCGGAGCGGATTCTTGTGCGGCTTCCAGGGCACTGTCCGGCGGCAGAGCTAAATCATGCCCATCGTGACAGTGCGGCGCGCTCGGCTGTGGCTCGAATCCGTCGAAGATCAAGTCTCCGCGGATGTCGGCCGTATAGTTTAAACTTCCAAATCTGACCTGATGGCCATGGGCGTAGCTTTCGATCTGCTCCAAATGGCCAAGTGAATTGGCCCGCAGTGTGAAGCCGCCGAATACGAAGATCTGTCCGGGGAGAAAAGTCTCGCCCCGAACCACGTCATTGTTGATGATCGAAGGAGCTATCGGGCCCATGAGCGACGACACAGAGGAACTCTCAATGAAAGCACCAATGTGGGTGTCAAAACTGGCGGATCTCGGGTAGGGGGTCCCGAACTGTGCGTCTAGGCGGATGGTAACAAGAGACAAGGGACACGATGTTTTTACCCAGGTTCGGGTCCTCTCGATGGAGGTAAAACCCTATGTCCTGCTTGATTAATATTGATGATATGGGTAGTACAAGAGTAGATCTACCACGAGATCAAGGAGGCTAAACCCTAGAAGCTAGCCTATGGTATGATTGTTGTTCGTCCTACGGACTAAAACCCTCCGGTTTATATAGACACCGGAGAGGGCTAGGGTTACACAGAGTCGATTACAATGGTAGGAGATCTACATATCCGTATTGCCAAGCTTGCCTTCCATGTCAAGGAAAGTCCCATCCGGACATGGGACGAAGTCTTCAATCTTGTATCTTCATAGTCTTGGAGTCCGGCCGATGATGATAGTTCGGCTATCCGGACACCCCCTAGTCTAGGACTCCCTCAATAGCGATAGTCGTAGAAGCAATAGGTGGCGAAACGACAATGATGCTACGATGAAGATCAAGGTGTCACGCTGGTGACAATGGTGATCATGACGGTGCTTCGGAGATGGTGATCACAAGCACAAGATGATGATGGCCATATCATATCACTTATATTGATTGCATGTGATGTTTATCCTTTATGCATCTTATTTTGCTTTGATTGACGGTAGCATTATAAGATGATCTCTCACTAAATTTCAAGGTATAAAGTGTTCTCCCTGAGTATCCACCGTTGCGAAAGTTCTTCGTGCTGAGACACCACGTGATGATCGGGTGTGATAGGCTCTACGTACAAATACAACGGGTGCAAAACAGTTGCACACGCGGAATACTCAGGTTAAACTTGACGAGCCTAGCATATACAGATATGGCCTCGAAACACTAGAGACCAAAAGGTCGAGCGTGAATCATATAGTAGATATGATCAACATAGTGATGTTCACCATTGAAAACTACTCCATCTCACGTGATGATCAGACATGGTTTAGTTGATCCGGATCACGTGATCACTTAGATGATTAGAGGGATGTCTATCTAAGTGGGAGTTCTTAAGTAATATGATTAATTGAACTTTAATTTATCATGAACTTAGTCCTCATAGTATTTTGCAAATTATGTTGTAGATAGCTCATGTTGTTACTTCCCTATGTTTATTTTTGATTTGTTCCTAGAGAAATACTATGTTGAAAGATGATAGTAGCAATGATGCGGACTAGGTCCGTGATCTGACGTTTATCCTCATTGCTGCACAGAAGAATTATGTCCTTGATGCACCGCTAGGTGACGGACCTATTGTAGGAGCATATGCACACGTTGTGAACGTTTGGCTAGCTCAATATGATGAGTACTTGATAGTTTATTGCACCATGCTTAACGGCTTAGAATCGGGACTTCAAAGACGTTTTGAACGTCATGGACCATCTGAGATGTTCCAGGAGTTGAAGTTAATATTTCAAGCAAATACCCGAGTTGAGAGATATGAAGTCTCCAACAATTTCTATAGCTAAAAGATGGAGTAGAATCGCTCGACTAGTGAGCATGTGCTCAGATTGTCTGGGTACTACAATCGCTTGAATCAAGTGGGAGTTAACCTTCCAGATAAGATAGTGATTTTTTTACAGAGTTCTCTAGTCACCATCACCAAATTACTAGAACTTCGTGATGAACTATAGTATGCAAGGGATGACGAAAACGATTCCCGAGCTCTTCGTGATGTTGAAATCAACGAAGGTAGAAATCAAGAAAAGACCATCAAGTGTTGATGATTGATAAGACCACTAGTTTCAAGAAAAGGGCAAAGGGAAAGAAAGGGAACTTCAATTAGAATGACAAGCAAGTTTTCACTCCCGCGAAGAAGCCCAAAGCTGGACCAAAGCCTGAAACTGAGTGCTTACACTGCAAAGGAAATGGTCACTGGAAGCGGAAATGCCCTGAATATTTGGTGGATAAGAAGGATGGCAAAGTGAAGAAGGGTATATTTGATATACATGTTATTGATGTGTGCCTTACTAGTGTTTATAGTAGCCCCTGAGTATTTGATACTTGTTCGGTTGCTAAGATTAGTAACTCGAAACATGAGTTACAGAATAAACAAAGACTAGTTGATGGGGAAGTGATGATGAGTGTTGGAACTAGTTCCAAGATTGATATGATCATCATCACACACTCCCTATACTTTCAGGATTAGTGTTAAACCTAAATAAATGTTATTTGGCGTTTGCATTGAGCATGAATATGATTTGATCATGTTTATTGCAATATGGTTATTCATTTAAAGTCAGAGAATAATTGTTGTTCTGTTTACATGAATAAAACCTTCAATGGTCATGCACCCAATGAAAATAGTTTGTTGGATCTCGATCGTAGTGATACACATATTCATAATATTGATGCCTGAAGATGCAAAGTTAATAATAATAGTGCAACTTATTTGTGGCACTGCCGTTTGGGTCATATCGGTGTAAAGCACATGAAGAAACTCCATAAAGATGGATTTTCGGAATCACTTGGTTATGAATCATTTGATGCTTCTGAACCGTACCTTTTGGGCAAGATGACTAAAACTCCATTCTCTGGAACAATGGAACGAGCTACTGACTTGTTGGAAATAATACATACTGATGTATGCAGACCAATCAGTATTAAGGCTCGTGGCGGGTATCGCTATTTTCTGACCTTCACAGATGATTTGAGCAGATATGGGTATATCTACTTGATGAAACATAAGTCTGAAATAGTTGAAAGGTTCAAAGAATTTCAAAGGGAAGTGAAAAATCATCGTAACAAGAAAATAAAGTTTCTACGATCTGATCGTGGAGATGAATATTTGAGTTACGAGTTTGGCCTTCAGTTAAAACAATGCGGAATAGTTTCGCAACTCATGCCACCCGGAACACCACAACGTAATGGTGTGTCCGAACGTTGTAATCGTACTTTACTAGATATGGTGCGATCTATGATGTCTCTTACTGATTTACCGCTATCATTTTGGGGTTATGCTTTAGAAACGGCCGCATTCACGTTAAATAGGGCACCATCAAAATCCGTTGAGACGACGCCTTATGAACTGTGGTTTGACAAGAAACCAAAGTTGTCATTTCTTAAAGTTTGGGGCTGCGATGCTTATGTGAAGAAACTTCAACCAGATAAGCTCGAACCCAAATCGGAGAAATTTGTCTTCATAGGATACCCAAAAGAGATTATTGGTTACACCTTCTATCACAGATCTGAAGGCAAGACTTTTGTTGCTAAATTTGGATCCTTTCTAGAGAAGGAGTTTCTCTCGAAAGAAGTGAGTGGGAGGAAAGTAGAACTTGATGAGGTAACTGTACCTGCTCCCTTATTCCAAAAATGTTCATCACAGAAACTGGTTCCTGTGACGACTACACCAATCAGTGAGGAAGCTAATGATATTAATCATGAAACTTCAGATCAAGTTACTACCGAACCTCGTATGTCAACCAGAGTAAGATCCGCACCAGAGTGGTATGGTAATCCTATTCTGGAAGTCATGTTCCTTGACCATAGCGAACCTACGAACTATGAGGAAGCAACGATGAGCCCAGATTCCACAAAAATGGCTTGAGGCCATGAAATCTGAGATGGGATCCATGTATGAGAACAAAGTATGGACTTTGGTTGACTTGCCCAATGATCGGCAAGCCATCGAGAATAAAAGGATCTTCAAGAAGAAGACTGACGCTGATGGCAATGATACTGTCTACAAAGCTCGACTTGTTGCAAAATGTTTTTGACAAGTTCATGGAGTTGACTACAATGAGACTTTCTCACCTGTAGCAATGCTTAAGTCTGTCCGAATCATGTTAGCAATTGCCGCAAATGGATGTCAAAACAGCATTCCTGAATGGATTTCTGGAAGAAGAGTTGTATATGATGCAACCAGAAGGTTTTGTCGATCCAAAAAGTGCTAACGAAGTGTGCAAGCTCCAGCGATCCATTTAAGGACTGGTGCAAGCCTCTCGGAGTTGGAATAAACGCTTTGATAGTGTGATCAAAGCATATGGTTTTATATAGACTTCTGGAGAAGCCTGTATTTACAAGAAAGTGAGTGGGAGCTCTGTAGCATTTCTTATATTATATGTGGATGACATATTGTTTATTGGAAATGATACAGAATTTCTAGATAGCATAAAAGGATACTTGAATAAAAGTTATTCAATGAAAGACATCGGTGAAGCTGCTTACACATTGAGCATCAAGATCTATAGAGATAAATCAAGACGCTTGATAAGATTTTTCAATGAGTACATACCTTGGTAAGTTTTTGAAGTAGTTCAAAATAGAACAGTCAAAGAAGGAGTTCTTGCATGTGTTGCAAGGTATGAAGTTGAGTAAGACTCAAAACCCGACTGTCAGTGTCAAAACCGGCGGATATCGGGTAGGGGGTCCCGAACTATGCGTCTAGGCAGATGGTAACAGGAGACAAGGGACACGATGTTTTTACCCAGGTTCGGGCCCTCTTGATGGAGGTAAAACCCTATGTCTTGCTTGATTAATATTGATGATATGGGTAGTACAAGAGTAGATCTACCACGAGATCAAGGAGGCTAAACCCTAGAAGCTAGCCTATGGTATGATTGTTGTTTGTTCTACGGACTAAAACCCTCCGGTTTATATAGACACCGGAGAGGGCTAGGGTTACACAGAGTCGGTTACAATGGTAGGAGATCTACATATCCGTATTGCCAAGCTCGCCTTCCACGCCAAGGAAAGTCCCATCCGGACACGGGACGAAGTCTTCAATCTTGTATCTTCATAGTCTTGGAGTCTGGCCAATGATGATAGTTCGGCTATCCGGACACCCCCTAATCCAGGACTCCCTCAGTAGCACCCGAACCAGGCTTCAATGACGACGAGTCCGGCGCGCATATTGTCTTCGGCATTGCAAGGCTGGTTCTCCTCCAAATTCCATGTGCTTGCCAAATAGTGTCCGGCTTCTTATAAACGCTGCGCTTCTTGGCTTCTACGTCCAATAATGGCCCTCCTCCACGTGTCGTACGAATGCGAAAACCCAGGGTATCTTTACACTTTACCCCCTAGTTGCGTGAATAAGCTGCCTATAAGAGAGGCGAGGATCTAGATCCGAATCACACCATCCTTCTTCCGCGAGTATTCATCGAAGAGGTTCTGACAAAAATCCACTCCATCATGGACAGTCGACGCGGCTCCTCCTCTCGCGCTCCCAGCCCTCAGCCAGGAGATTGGGGGACATGTTCAGTCCCGCATAGCGAGCTAGTGACGCTCCAAGCAGAGGGATTTCTTCCCCCAGCCTTTATGGTTCCGGTTCGAGCCGGACTTGCCACCTACAAGGGCGGAAAGCAGGCGGAGAGCGTCCCCAATCCCTCCAAAGGATAGTGGGTATGCTTTGTCCCTTATCTAATAAGGGGACTCAGATTTCCCATACATCCATTTCTCCGGGGGCTCCTGGAGTTCTATGGGCTCCAGCTTCACCACCTTACGCCCACCTCCATCCTGCACATCGCGGGCTTTGTGGCCCTTTGTGAGCTGTTCTTGGGCGTCGAGGCCCATTTGGCACTTTGGAAGAGATTATTTTGCCTCGTACCCCGTTCTCATGAGGGGTCGATATATCAAGTGGGCGGAGCCAAAATATGGCGCATCGCCGGGACCGGATATCTATCCGGAACCCCAAAGAAGGCGTCCGAAGACTGGCCTTCGGAATGGTTTTATATGGAGGACGCCCCGCTGCCGGACCCAGTACAGATCGGCCTCCCAGAGTTCAGCAACACTCCTCTGAAGAAACGCCTGAGTTGGCGCCCGCAAAGCCCTCAACGGGAGAATGATGGGGACGCCCAATATCTGATGGACCGAATAAGGTTACTGGCTCATTCTGGATTGACCATGATCGGGGTCATGGCCACATGCATGTAGCGGGGGGTACAGCCGCTCCAGTATAGGGGCCACCCCATGTGGGATTTCAACGGGGAGGATGATGCCACCCACCATGGCCGCAAGGGGCCGGGATCGGTCGCCGATCTAGTGAAGATCCTGTCTGGCCTGTACAAATGGGAGAAAGAGGACTTCTTCCGTGCTAGTCCATTGAATGGATTTTCCATGAATAACCCTCGGAGCTGGGTAAGCGGACGTTTATCTTCCCGATCCATATTCCCAAAGTTAAGTATCTCACTTTGTGATTTCGACGCAGGAACTGCGCCGGGCCATGGAAGGCATACACGGCCTGGCTCCACAGCCCGAGGATCCGGAACGATCCCTAGATCCGTCCTCCGAAGAGGATCTGGACATAAATGTGGAGCTGATCGATGGGGTGTTCCACCAGCTTAGCATTGACAATGCTTTGGTCGCCATTACGACCGACTACCCCGGAATATCTCCGGCTTCCCAGGTAACTGTGACCGGAGTCCTGGTACCATTACTCATCCATGCTTATTTCTAACCACTGTATACCAATGGTGTTTCACAGGAGGTGCCTTCGAGGCGGGAAGCCGAACGCGTGGCGGCTAGCCAACAAGGGGCAGCTCGGCCTAGCAGGTGGAAAAGGAGTGCGGCGCGAATCGAAATGTCGCCGCAACGGTATGACGCACCACCATGCTTAAAGGAAAGATTCCTGGGAGGTATATTAACGCTCATGATTTTTCCAGGAGAAAGAGCGCTCGCCGGACTGTGTCCGGAGAGGTTGCCAATCGAGCCTCCGCCAACCAGGCTCCAATGCCTGGTCCGGAGGGGGAGGCGAACACAAGGCATGCTCCGGATGCTCCTCCAACGGAGGATGCCGACAGGCTGTCCGCCACCAGATCTGAGGTGGAGAGCGCCATGAATCATAGGCGCCACCGAACAGTTCTTCGTGACGCGTGTTTCTCCCCGGAGGCATTGAATGCCTTTAATGCGGGAGAGGCGCACCTCCGTGCCGCTCGAGATGGTCTAACCAGAGCCACGGAGCAGTATGTGAAAGACATACGGGTGAGTGAATTTTGACCATATATATATTAGTAGCCCCCGAGACTTAAAATAGTTAGAATAACTGATTTAAGGATCATTTGATTTGCAGGATCTTTCAGAAAAGAATACCCATCTGTCCCAGGAGCTTCAAGAGTGCAAGGCCCAACTTGAGGCCGTACTAACCGCCATAGGGGGAGCCACAAAGACCCCCTCTGGTAATACATACTTCAAAAGATAAGTAGTTTGTGAAGTGCGGCGTGTGTATAAGTCTGACAATAATATTGCAGATGGCGCCGGACTAGATCCGGACAAGCAGCAGCTACTACGCCAGCTGAAGGCCGGCGAGAAGGTGCTTATGAGGGTGCAACAAGAGAGGAACAAACTCCAAGATGCCAACACCCAGCTGGGCGAGGAACTAAAAGATGTTCGGGCCCAGCTGTCTGACTCCGTGAAGGAGAATCGGCGGCTTCGTCGCGGCATTTATAGTAAGTGCTTGAGCAAAAAAATTTGAAAAGAAGAGTTCGGCGAGGAAGTCGATTGACATAAATGTGTCTGTAGGCGTGCTCACAGGTCGTCCTGCGGAGGAAATGCCCGGTTCAATGGGTGACCTACTTCTCGAGCTGCTGCAACTGCACGAGCGTGTTCGGCAGGTGATGAGCGGACTTGCCCAGGCCTTGTGGCCTTCCATGTCCCTGCCCGAAGGTCTTGGAGAGCTAGCGGAGAAGCTTCAGGGAGCACGGCGACGCTTCCGGTTGTGGAAGATATCGGCCTGCCGTCAAGGCACAAGGGAGGCCTGGGCCAGGTGAAGACGCAGTATGCGAAGGCTGACCCTAACCACATGGCCGAGGTCGGACCGGTGGGGTCCGATGGGAAGGAGATCCCTGTGAGCTTAGTGTACAACCAAGTAGAGTTGGCCGCAAAGTATTCATAGCGGGACTGTAAACTAGAGAGTTTATTAGATGGTATCGAAGAGGAATACCATCAGTCAGCTTGACTATGTAATTTGAAATGACATAAAAATGCCTTCTAGCCGGATTGTAGATCGTTTGTCATTGCGGACCTTTTCGCTTCAACCTCGGGACCCGACAGTCCGGAGTGTGTCCGAATACCCTCACGGTTATGTAAAAAACCGGGGCATGCGTGGAGACAAGGCGTAGGGGTCATTAGTGCTTTATCAGACAAGTGCCCAACTAGTTATGTTATATTACATGGTTAGTAAGAAACATCTTCCAGGGAGAATAGTTCCGTTAGGGGTTCCTTTCCCTGGGAGGCATGCCCTAAAGTGCATGTCCGGACTGTGAAAAAAGCAGGAAAGCATTTGGGGGCAGATAAATAAATAGGTAAGAAATCATCTTTTAATTCACCGACCGAATATTCCCTTAAGAACGCTAGCTTTCGGCTTCACCCAGTCTGAGGTACACATCCGGCTGACCCGGCAGTAACAATCGCAGTGGTGCTCCCTTTACCTCCTAGCCGAACAATCGAGAACGTAGGGGTAAGCACAAGAGCCAGGCAACCCAGCTTGGCCAAAACTTAAGTCATATCGATGCATATAATGGTGAAGAAAAGGTACATGCGGAAGTGTGACACATGTGTTGGGCATAAAGCCCGTATAAATAAGCTTCTGTTAAAGAAGCCCCCAGGTATAATGAGTGCGAGTAGCACGTCAAGTGTGTGCAAACAATGCGTAGGCGAGCCTCCAAAAGGCTTGCGAAAAGAAGAGAAGAAAAAAAAAGTGGGGGAGAAGGAGAGAAATAAAAGACGGTTAATGTATAAAATATGGACGGGGGAAGGAGACGAACTCAGAGTCTGGCGCTAGGCGTAGAATCTTCGGAGATGGGCTGCGTTCCATGGGTTTGGCTCGAGTCGGTTATCCGATGCGTTTCGCAGACGGTACGCTCCGCCGATCAGGACCTGGTCGATGATGAAAGGACCTTCCCATTTGGGCTTGAGTTTGTCCTTTTTCTTGTCCGGCAGGCGTAGAACTAGTTCGCCAACATTGTAAGTTTTGGCCCGTACTTCTCTTCTTTGATATCTTCGAGCCTGCTGTTGATAGAATGCGGAACGAGCTTTTGCCACGTCACGCTCCTCCTCTAAGGCGTCCAAACTGTCCTGCCGATCCAGCTCGGCTTCTCTTTCTTTGTACATGCGCACGCGAGGTGAGTCATGAATGTCATAGGGCAAAACGGCCTCTGCGCCGTATACCATAAAAAATGGTCTGAATCCGGTAGTGCGGTTTGGCATGGTCCGTAGCCCCCAGAGTACGGAGTCGAGCTCCTCTACCCAGTGCGTGTTGGATTCCTTAAGGGACCGCACTAGTCTGGGTTTGATGTCGCTCATGATGAGACCATTTGCTCGTTCGACTTGACCATTAGTTTGAGGGTGATAGACTGAAGCGTGGTCGAGCTTGATGCCCATGTTTTTGCACCAGAGTTTAACCTCATCGGCCGTGAAGTTCGTGTCGTTACCAGTGATGATGCTTTGGGGGACGTTGTAACGGTGTACTACCCCTGATATGAAGCCTATCACGGGTCCGGATTCGGCCGTCTTAACTGTCTTGGCCTCTATCCATTTGGTGAATTTATCCACCATGACCAATAGGTATTTTTGCTTGTGGGTTCCTCCTTTAAGGGGTCCAACCATGTCAAGCCCCCAGACCGCGAACGGCCAGGTGATGGGTATAGTTTTTATGGTGGTGGGAGGCATGTGGGTTTGATTAGCAAAGAGCTGGCAGCCGACGCATCGTTGGACTAAATCCTGAGCGTCTGCCCGGGCCGTTGGCCAATAAAATCATGTACGGAAGGCCTTGCTTACAAGGGCCCGGGCTGCGGCATGGTGCCCACCGAGTCCGACATGAATTTCAGCCAGAAGATTTCGCCCTTCCTCTTCGGAGATACACCTTTGAAGGACTCTGGTTATGCTTTTCTTATAGAGCTCGCCCTCATGGACCTTATAGGCTTTAGATCGCCATACTATGCAGCGGGCCTCATTTTGGTCCTCAGGAAGTTCCTGCCTAGGTAGGTAAGCTAGGAATGGCTCGGTCCACGGGGCAATGACTACCATTATTTCATGGGCTGATGGTGTTATTTCATTGGCAGAACCACCAATTGTGTCAGAATGTGCGGTGTCGGGCGGTGTGGTTGGGTCCGGATTGTTGTTTCCGGACTCCCCTTCCCATAGTACGAATGGCTTGAAAAGCCGTTCCAGGAAGATGTTGGGAGGGACGGCATCGCGCTTTGCGCTGATGCGTGCCAATACGTCCGCCGCTTGATTATTATCCCGGGCTATATGGTGAAATTCGAGCCCTTCAAACCGAGCTGACATTTTCAGAACGGTGTTACGGTAAGCTGGCATTTTCGGATCCTTGGCGTTGAAGTCCCCATTTATTTGGGATATCGCGAGGTTTGAATCCCCCCGCACCTCTAGGCGTTTAATGCCCATGGAGACCGCCATCCGTAGGCCATGTAGAAGGGCCTCGTATTCGGCTGCGTTGTTGGAGTCCGTGTACATTATCTGAAGTACGTATTGGACTATGTCTCTGGTTGGGGATGTCAGGACGACGCCAGCCCCTAGGCCGACCAACATTTTGGAGCCGTTGAAGTGCATGATCCAATTGGAGTATGCACCGTACTCTTTAGGGAGTTCGGCTTCGGTCCATTCAGCGATGAAGTCGGCCAAAACTTGCGACTTGATGGCTCGCCGTGGTTTATAGGTTATGTCGAATGGTAGGAGCTCGATGGCCCATTTTGCAATCCTGCCAGTCGCGTCGCGGTTGTTTATAATGTCGTTAAGAGGTACTTCGGAGGCTACTATTATCGAACACTCTTGAAAGTAGTGTCGCAGCTTCCGGGATGCCATGAACACCGCGTACGCTATCTTTTGATAATGTGGATATCGGGACATGCATGGAGTTAGGACAGTGGATACGTAGTACACTGGTTTTTAAAGAGGGAATTTGTTTCCTTCCGTTTCTCGTTCGACGACGAGTACCGCTCTTACAACTTGATGTGTTGCCGCGATATATAATAACATTGGTTCGCCCAAGTTGGGCGCGGCCAGGACCGGATTTGTTGCTAATATGGCCTTTATTTCTTCGAGTCTGGCCGTGGCGGCATCCATCCATTCGAAGTGTTCGATGCGCCGGAGGAGGCGATAAAGGGGTAATGCCTTCTCTCCCAAGCAGGAGATGAAGCAGCTTAGAGCCGCCACGCATCCAGTCATTTTTTGTATTTGCTTGAGGTCCTTTGGTATGTCCAATTGTGACAGAGCTTGGATCTTAGCTGGGTTTGCTTCAATTCCTCTACTGGATACAATGAAGCCCAAGAGCTTTCCGGCTGGTACGTCGAAAACGCATTTCTCCGGGTTGAGCTTAATGTCATATGCTCGGAGGTTGTCAAATGTGAGCCTCAAATTGTCTACTAGAGTTTCGATGTGTTTAGACTTGACGACCACATCATCAACGTACGCCTCCATTGTTTTGCCGATCTGGGTTGCCAGACATGTCTGAATCATGCGCTGATATGTTGCGCGGCATTTTTGAGCCCGAAGGGCATTGTGTTGAAGCAGAATGGTCCGTATGGAGTAATGAATGCCGTTGCGGCTTGGTCTGGCTCCGCCATCTTGATTTGATGGTAGCCGGAGTATGCGTCGAGGAAGCACAATGAATCGTGCCCTGCGGTAGCATCGATAATTTGATCGATGCGGGGAAGGGGGAAAGGATCCTTTGGACAAGCCTTGTTAAGGTCCTTGAAATCGACACACAGGCGCCAGGATTTGTCCTTCTTTGGTACCATTACCAGGTTTGCTAGCCAGTCCGGATGTTTTATGTCTCTGATGAATCCGACTTCTAATAGTTTGGCTAGCTCCTCTCCCATTGCCTGTCTTTTGGGTTTGGAAAATCGTCGAAGAGCCTGTTTGACTGGCTTGAATCCTTTTAGGATATTTAGGCTGTGCTCTGCCAACCGGTGTGGGATTCCTGGCATGTCTGAAGGGTGCCAGGCAAAGATGTCTCAATTTTGTCGAAGGAATTCTCATAGTGCGGCGTCTACATCAGGGTTTAATTGTGCCCCAATGGAGGCCGTTTTTGTAGGGTTCGTTGGATGGACTTGGAATTTGACTATTTCTTCCGCTGGCTTAAAAGAGGTGGACTTGGATCTTTTGTCAAGTATTACGTCGTCCCTGTTCACCGTGGAGTGCAGTGCTGTGAGTTCCTCAGCCGCTAGGGCTTCAGATAACGCCTCTAGGGCTAGTGCGGCTGTCTTATTTTCGGCGCGGAGCACTATGTCCGGATCACTGGCGAGGGTGATTATTCCGTTGGGCCCGGGCATTTTGAGCTTCATGTACCCGTAATGGGGTATAGCTTGAAAAATTGTGAATGCCTCTCGTCCTAATAAAGCGTGATATCCGCTGTTGAACGGGGCCACATGGAACGTGATCTCCTCGGACCTGTAGTTGTCCGGCGATCCGAATACTACATCCAGTGTTATTTTTCCTGTGCAGCATGCTTCCCGACTAGGGATTATTCCTCTGAAGGTTGTGTTGCTTCGCTCCATGCGGCTCCAGTCTACTTCCATTTTTCGAAGGGTTTCCTCATAGATGAGGTTTAATCCGCTGCCACCATCCATGAGTACCTTAGTAAGGCAAAAGTCGTCCACTATTGGACTGACGACCAATGCGGCTGGTGCTCGGGCTGTTTGGAATTTAGGTTCGTCATTGGCGTTAAAGGTAATAGCCGTATCGCTCCATGGATGTGTTGTTGCTACTTGGTAGACTTCGGCGAGGTTGCGGAGTGTTCGTTTTCGCATGTTAGTTGATGCAAAAGTCTCGAAGATTGTTAGTACCGCACTGGTACTGCTGGGCTGGTTCTCTAGGGCTAGAAGCTCTTCGCCACTTTTGGCCACCTGCCGTAGTATCCAACATGCTCGAAGGCTATGTGTTGGAGTGGCGCCCTCTGTACTATGGATTTTGCAGGGTCCGCTGAGCCATCCCTCCAGTACGGTTCCGTGCCCTTTAGGGGGTTTTTTCTTTTTGGTTTTTAACCCAGGTGCTTGAATATGATGCACCCTTTTATTTCGGACTAGGGTTGTGTTCGGAGCCGGATTGTCCCAAAATTTGGTTTCGGTTTTCCAGGCACTCTCCATCGCACAGTACTTTCGTACTATGGACGCCAAGTCGGAGAAGCGTGTAATCTCATGACGACTTATGGCGTTCATGATTCCCTTGTCCGTGCAATTGTTGCAGAAGATTGAGATTGCGCTTTCCTCACGACAGTCCTTTATCCTGTCCATAACCAGGAGGGATCTGGCCCAGTAATGATGTATTGTTTCAGCGGGCTCTTGCCGGATTCGAGATAGATCGCTTATGTTCGGGTGGGCGGGTGGAATTAAATTCGGAACCCCGTCCAATCTAAGACTCAAGGGCCAAAAAGTTTCCGAACTTGGAAGCTTGGGTTGTTGGATGTTGTCCGACAAATCTAGCCCATTGCCTGACTTTAGGTTCAGTGCTCGGTTGACGTCCGTCCCTCCGCGGGAATCCGGCATGGAGGGGTCGGGAATTCGGAAATAACTTGTCCTTAATGTAGGAGAAGAGTCGCCGTGCTATTCTTCCACCATAGCAACATGGTGGGAAGCCTGGGGAGAGTTGATCTCTCTCAGATTAGTTTTAAGCCCAATCTGATCGTAGTCTGTAGCGACTCCCAGGGCGGCGATGCGATCCAAGAGCTCGTTTAAGGAGGAGAGCTCCATCGGATCTAGCTGCTCGGCAAATTCCGAGTTGACGTGAAGAACGCTTTTGATGACCCGAGAGGTCATCGTCGGCGAGGCGGCCGAATAGGCGGTCATAAGAAAACCGCCTAGCCGGATAGTTTGGCCGATGGCCAAAGCTCCTTTAGCAATGGTGCCGTCTTTAAAGACGGGATGAGGCATCCTTCCTGATCACAACGACACAGAGGAACTCTCAATGAAAGCACCAATGTCGGTGTCAAAACCGGCGGATCTCGGGTAGGGGGTCCCGAACTGTGCGTCTAGGCAGATGGTAATAGGAGACAAGGGACATGACGTTTTTACCCAAGTTCGGGCCCTCTCGATGGAGGTAAAACCCTACGTCCTGCTTGATTAATATTGATGATATGGGTAGTACAAGAGTAGATCTACCACGAGATCAAGGAGGCTAAACCCTAGAAGCTAGCCTATGGTATGATTGTTGTTCGTCCTACGGACTAAAACCCTCCGGTTTATATAGACACCGGAGAGGGCTAGGATTACACAGAGTCGGTTACAATGGTAGGAGATCTACATATCCGTATTGCTAAGCTTGCCTTCCACGCCAAGGAAAGTCCCATCCGGACACGGGACGAAGTCTTCAATCTTGTATCTTCATAGTCTTGGAGTCCGGCCAATGATGATAGTTTGGCTATCCGGACACCCCCTAATCCAGGACTCCCTCACCGACCATGGCAGAAAATAGAAAGAGAATGAAAAGTCATTCCCTATGCCTCAGTCATAGGTTCTATAAAGTAGGCTATGCTGTGTACCAAACCTATTGTATACTTTGTTCTGATTTTGGCAAGAGACTGTAGTTTTGATCTAAGAGTAGATCACTGGACAGCGGTCAAGAATATCCTTAGTGAGGACTAAGGAAATATTTCTCGATTATGGAGGTGATAAAAGAGCCCGTCGTAAAGAGTTACATCGGTGCAAACTTCTACCCTGATCTAGATGACTCTAAGTCTCAATCTGGATACATATTGAAAGTGGGAGCAATTAGCTAGAGTAGCTTCGTGCAGAGCATTGTAGACATAGAATATTTGCAAAATACATACGGCTCTGAATGTGACAGACCCGTTGACTAAACTTCTCTCACGAGCAAAACATGATCATACCTTAGTACTCTTTGGGTGTTAATCACATATCGATGTGAACTAGATTATTGACTCTAGTAAACCCTTTGGGTGTTGGTCACATGACGATGTGAACTATGGGTGTTAATCACATACAGATGTGAATATTGGTGTTAAATCACATGGTGATGTGAACTAGATTATTGACTCTAGTGCAAGTGGGAGACTGAAGGAAATATGCCCTAGAGGCAATAATAAAGTTATTATTTATTTCCTTATTTCATGATAAATGTTTATTATTCATGCTAGAATTGTATTCACCGGAAACATAATATATGTGTGAATACATAGACAAACATAGTGTCACTAGTATGCCTTTACTTGACTAGCTCGTGAATCAAAGATGGTTAAGTTTCCTAGCCATAGACATGAGTTGTCATTTGATTAACGGGATCACATCATTAGAAGAATGATGTGATTGACTTGACCCATTCCGTTAGCTTAGCACTTGATCATTTAGTATGTTGCTATTGCTTTCTTCATGACTTATACATGTTCCCACAACTATGAGATTATGCAACTCCCGTTTACCGGAGGAACACTTTGTGTGCTACCAAACGTCACAACGTAACTGGGTGATTATAAAGGAGCTCTACAGGTGTCTCCAAAGGTACATGTTGAGTTGGCATATTTCGAGATTAGGTTTTGTCACTCCGATTGTCGGAGAGGTATCTCTGGGCCCTCTCGGTAATGCACATTGATACGTCTCCAACGTATCTATAGTTTATGAAGCATTCATGCTATTTTATTATCTATTTTGAATGATTATGGGCTTTGTTATACACTTTTATATTACTTTTGGGACTAACCTATTAACCGGAGGCCCAGCCCATATTGCTGTTTTATTGCCTGTTTCAGTATTTCGAAGAAAAGGAATATCAAATGGAGTCCAAACGGAATGAAACCTTCAGCAACGTGATTTTTTGGAATATTATCATCCTGGAGACTTGGAGTTCACGTCAGAAGATACTCGAGGAGCCCAGGAGATAGCCCCCCCCCTACTGGGCGCCCCCCTATCTCATGGACCCCTCGAGCACCCCCCCGACTGACTTCTTTCGCCTATATAAGCCTACATACCCTAAAACCATCGAATATCAAGATAGATCGGGAGTTCCGCCGCCGCAAGCCTCTGTAGCCACCAAAAACCTATCGGGAGTCCGTTCTGGCACCCTGCCGGGGGAGAACCCGAACCCATCACCGGTGGCCATCTTCATCATCCCGGCGCTATCCATGACGAGGAGGGAGTAGTTCACCCTCGGGGCTGAGGGTATGTACCAGTAGCTATGTGTTTGATCTCTCTATCTCTCGTGTTCTCTCTCGTGTTCCCTCTATGGCACAATCTTGATGTATCCCGAGCTTTGCTGTTGTAGTTGGATCGTATGACGTTTCTCCCCCTCTACTCTCTTGTGATGAATTGAGTTTCCCCATTGAAGTTATCTTATCGGATTGAGTCTTTTATGAGAACACTTGATGTATGTCTTGTTGTGCTTATCTGTGGTGACAATGGGATATCATGTGCCACTTGATGTATGTTTTGGTGACCAACATGCGGGTTCCGCCCATGAACCTATGCATAGGGGTTGGCACACATTCTTGACTCTCCGGTAGAAACTTTGGGGCACTCTTTGAAGTACTTTGTGTTGGTTGGATGATTCTGAGATTGTGTGATGCATATCGTATAATCATGCCCACAGATACTTGAGGTGACAATGGAGTATCTAGGTGACATTAGGGTTTTGGTTGATTTGTGTCTTAAGCTGTTATTCTAGTACGAACTCTTTAATAGATCGATCCGAAAGAATAACTTTGAGGTGGTTTCGTACCCTACCATAATCTCTATGTTGGTTCTCTGCTATTAGTGGCTTTGGAGTGACTCTTTGTTGCATGTTGAGGGCTTGTTATATGATCTATCTATGTTATTATTGTTGAGAGAACTTGCACTAGTGAAAGTATGAACCCTAGGCCTTGTTTCCTATCATTGCAATACCATTTACGCTCACTTTTATCATTAGTTACCTTGCTATTTTTATTATTTCAGATTACAAAAACCTATATCTACTATCTATTTTGCACTTGTATCACCATCTCTTCGCCGAACTAGTGCACCTATACAATTTACCATTGTATTGGGTGTGTTGGGGACACAAGAGACTCTTTGTTATTTGGTTGCAGGGTTGTTTGAGAGAAACCATCTTCGTCCTACGCCTCCTATGGATTGATAAACCTTAGGTCATCCACTTGAGGGAAATTTGCTACTGTCCTACAAACCTGTGCACTTGCAGGCCCAACAACGTCTACAAGAAGAAGGTTGTGTAGTAGACATCACACATCACTATAAGCCTTGCAAGCAATGTAGTAATGAGTTAGTTACGGAATGATGCATTAGGTAACAAGTAAAGAGACTTGCCGGTAACGAGCTTGAACTAGGTATTGAGATACCAATGATCAAATCTCGGGCAAGTAACATACCGATGACAAAGGTAACAACGTATGTTGTTATGCGGTTTGACCGATAAAGATCTTCGTAGAATATGTAGGAGCCAATATGAGCATCCAGGTTCCGCTATTGGTTATTGGCCGGAGACGTGTCTCGGTCATGTCTACATAGTTCTCGAACCCGTAGGGTCCGCACGCTTAAAGTTAGATGACAGTTATATTATGAGTTTATGTGTTATGATGTACCGAAGATAGTTCGGAGTCCCGGATGCGATCACGGACATGACGAGGAGTCTCAAAATGGTCGAGACAAGAAGATTGATATATTGGACGACTATATTCGGACACCGGAATGGTTCCGAGCGTTATCGGATATATACCGGAGTACCGGGGGGGTACCGGAACCCCGCGGGGGGTTAATGGGCCTCATGGGCCCAAAGTGGAGAAGAGGAGGGGCGGCTAGGGCAGGCCGCGTGCCCCCTCCCCCTCTAGTCCGAATAGGACAAGGAAGGGGAGGTGGCGCCCCCCTTTCCTTCCTCCCCTCTCTCCCTTCCTCCCCCCTCTCCTACTTGGACAAGGAAAGGAGGGAGTCCTACTCCCAGTGGGAGTAGGACTCCTCCTGGCGCGCCCCCTCCTGGCTGGCCGCCCCCTCCCCCTTGCTCCTTTATATACAGGGGCAGGGGGCACCTCTAGACACAACAACAATTGATCCTTGAGATCTATTAGCGTGTGCGGTGCCCCCCTCCACCATATTCCACCTTGATAATATCATTGCGGTGCTTAGGCGAAGCCCTGCGTCGGTAGAACGTCATCATCATCACCACGCCGTCGTGCTGACGGAACTTTCCCTCGACACTCGGCTGGATCAAAGTTTGAGGGACGTCATCGAGCTGAACGTGTGCAAGAACTCGGAGGTGCCGTGCTTTCGGTGCTTGATCGGTCGGGCCGTGAAGACGTACACCTACATCAATCGCGTTGTGCTAACTCTTCTACTTTCAGTCTACGAGGGTACGTCGACAACACTCTTCCCTCTCGTTGCTATGCATCACCATGATCTTGCGTGTGTGTAGGAATTTTTTTGAAATTACTACGTTCCCCAACATTAATTGCCCGAGATTCGATCATCGGTATCTCAATACCTAGTTCAATATCGTTACCGGCAAGTCTCTTCACTCATTCCGTAATATTTTATCCCGCAACTAACTCATTGGTCACAATGCATGCAAGGCTTATAGTGATGAGTATTACCGAGAGGGCCCAGAGATACCTCTCCGAAACACGGAGTGGCAAATCCTAATCTGGATCTATGCAAACCCAACAAACACCTTCGGAGACACCTGTAGAGCACCTTTATAATCACCCATTTAAGTTGTGACGTTTGGTAGCACAAAAAGTGTTCCACCGGTATTCGGGAGTTGCATAATCTCACAGTTTGAGGAACTTGTATAAGTCATGAAGAAAGCAATAGCAATGAAACTGACACGATCATAATGCTAAGCTAACGGATGGGTCATGTCCATCATATCATTCTCCTAATGATGTAATCTCGTTCATCAAATGACAACACATGTCTATGTTTAGGAAACATAACCATCTTTGATTAACGAGCTAGTCAAGTAGAGGCATACTAGGGACTATATGTTTTGTCTATGTATTCACACATGTACTAAGTTTCCGATTAATACAATTCTAGCATGAATAATAAACATTTATCATGATTAAGGAAATAAATAATAACTTTATTATTGTCTCTAGGGCATATTTCCTTCAGAATTGACAACTTAGCTGCTAATACTCGAGAATATTCTTTGGCTCCCCTTGTGTCGAATCAATAAATCTGGGTTGAATACTCTACCCGCGAAAACTGTTACGATCCCCTATACATGTGGGTTATAAAGACCTTTTTTGGTGCTGTTGCCGGGGAGCATTGCTCTATTCTCTGAGTCACTTGGGATTTATATCTGTTGATCACTATGAGGAATTTGAAAGATCAAAGAACCAAGGTTTTTCCCTCAACTACGAGGGGAGGTAAGGAATTGCCATCTAGCTCTGCACTTGATTCACCTTCTGTTTTGAGTAAACCTGCGACACCTACACCTGCTATTGATTCTGATATGTCGCAAGTTATTGATGATGCCACTTCTACTATGCATGATGCTTATGATGATACTACTTCTCTGCTTGGTAATAATGTACCATTAGGTGAATTTCTGGATGAACAACTTGCTAGGGTTAGAGAGAATGAAATTATTGAAATTGATGATATTAATGAAGGTGATGATGAAGATTCTCCCCCTAGATATGAATTGCGTGTTGTACCTGAGGGTTATGTTATGGATGAAGAAACTGCTAGAGACTTTCTTGCTTGCAATGATAGATATGATCTTAAGAAACGGTTAGCTAAGCTGAAAGAGAAGTCTTTGAATGCTAGAATGCAATATGAACCTGCCTTTGCTACTTCACCTATCTATGTTACTGATAAGGATTACGAATTCTCTGTCGATCCTGAGTTAATTACTTTGGTTGAATATGATCCTTTCTATGGAATCTGAAACTGTACTGGCATATCTTACTAAATTGAATGATATAGACACCCTATTCACTCATGAGGAAAAATCCGCTATTACTATATTCTTAAATTGTTTCCTTTCTCATTAAAGGGTGACGCTAAAATATGGTTTAATTCTCTTGCTCCTGGTTGTGTGCGTAGTCCCCAGGATATGATTTATTACTTCTCTGCAAAATATTTCCCCGCTCATAAGAAACAAGCTGCCTTAAGGGAAATATTTAATTTTGTGCAATTTGAAGAAAAGAGTCTCCCACAAGCTTGGGGGAGGATTCTCCGATGAGTTAATGCTTTGCCTTATCATCCTCTCAAGAAAAATGAAATACTTAATATCTTTATAATGGACTAACCGATGCTTCCAGAGACCACCTGGATAGTTGTGCTGGTTGTGTTTTCAGGGAAATAACTGTTGAGCAGGCTGAATTGCTATTGAATAATATATTGAGTAATGATAATGATTGGACACTTCTTTAACCAACTCCTAAGCCAAGTCCGAAGAAAAGGGGTATCCTATTTCTCAGTCCTGAAGATATGCAAGAGGCAAAGAAATCTATTAAAGAAAAAAGTATTAAAGCTGAAGATGTTAAGAATTTACCACCTATTGAAGAAATACAAGGTCTTGATAACCCGACACAGGTAGTAAAGGTAAATTCTCTCTATAGTTTTGATAAGTGTGAAATCCAATCTACTAAGTTTGGTAGTCAATGCTTGGATGAGTTTGGTAATTTTATGATTAAACAAGAAGACTTCAACTCTTATTTTGGTAGACAATTGAAATGCAATGCTTATATGGTTGAACACTTGAGTGATTATATGTCTAGAGTTAAAGTGACCTTAATCTTATTAGTAAACATGCATCCATGGTTACCACTCAAGTAGAACAAGTGCTTAAGGCACAAGATGATTTTCTCAAGGAATTAAATAATAAGAACAATGATAATGCTGTTAGAGTTATGACTAAACACTACAAAAAAATACACTTCCGTGATGATACGTGTTTGTCACAATAGGTCGCGTTTTTTGTCATGCATGCACATCCATGACGATTTTATGACAGAATCAAGATAGTCATACCTGTGCTGTCGTAAAAGTGTTCCATGACATTACCAAAATTATCATCACGGAAGTGTCCACTTCCATGACGATAAATCGCGCGTCACAAAAGTGCTTTCGTCAAGGGTGACCGACACGTGGCATCCACCGTACCGGAATGCAGTTAAGCTATCGGGTCGGGTTTTGGATCCGATAACCCGTTAACAGCCCCGACCAATGGGGATTTTCCACGTGTAAAATCATCATTGGCTGGAGGAAATACGTGTCGGCTCATCGTTGGGATAGATGTCATCCACTCATTGGACAGAAGGCGCCTATGATACGTCGACACATGGCACGGCCCAATAGAGGCCCATTCCTGTGAAAAGGCCAGCCCGTTTGACTTGGTCGAAGGTGGCAGGCCGGCCCATGGAAAGCCTGTTAATGGCCTGTTCGCATATAGCCCATTTACAGCCCGCTAACCCAAGGCCCGTTACGCCCTATCCGAATTAGGCCCAGTAGCGTCATCTGGGCCATCCAATATGATTCCAGCCCGTTTTCACTTCTGGCCCATGTATGGCCCATGACGTATTTCGGCCCATATGAGGCCCTATGTAACTCTTGGCCTATTAACGGCCCGTGGTGAAACTGGCCCGCAATGAACAGTGTATCACTTTACACCCATTAACGACCCATGGTGAAACTGGCCCGTAATGAACAGTGTATCACTTTATACCCATTAAGGGCCCGTTATTCAGTTGGTCCGTTTCCAGCCCATGTTATGTTTCGGCCTTCTCAGAGCCCATTTATTCTTGGGCTCATTTCCAGCATTCGTTTACTTACGGCCCATTACTGTCATTTTCTGCTTGTGAACCAAATTCAGCTCGTGGTTATAGTCGGCCCGTTTGTGGTCCGTTAATACGTTGGGCCGTTTTCATAGCGTCATCAAATACGACCTATTAATGATGGTCCGTTATGGTCGGCCCATGAACGGACGACTCCAACTCTAGCCCGTTTACGGCCATAATGCGGCCTGTTATTGGCCCATGTTTGGCCAATCGATCATACGGCCCGTATAAGGCCCATTGATGATACGACCCGTAGAAGGCCCATTGTCTCTACGGCCCGTAGAAGGCCTACTATTTCTACGGCCCATAGAAGGCCCACTGTTTCTACGGCCCGTAGGAGGCCCAGTGTCACTACAGTAAATATTAGCCCATGGTTATTGTGGCCTAGTTTTAAAAAATAGGTTATTGCAGCCACTAGAAAACCGCGAAAAAAGAACTGCACTGACTACAAGAAAACAAATAAACAAGACAACAAGGAAATAAATAAGCAAGCAAATTATGCTAGGCTATCACGGCTATTACACATATTACATCCACTAGGCATCAAAGTTCGCCACCAGTGCAAATATAGGGAACACAGCAACATACAAACGCCGCAGCAAAACAAGTCCAGAACTGAAACCACTTCAGAAGAGTTCAAGAAACAATATCCTGGGTACCCATAATGCTGGAAAGATGCTTAGCAAGCTTCTTAACTTTCTCTTGTTTGGCGCTTAAATCCTCCAGTGCTTGCTATTGCACAAGAAAGTACGCATCTGAATTCTGCAGGGACTTCCTCAGTCCTTTGGCTTCTTGCCGCAACACAGCTGACTGATGCCTTTCAGCTTGTAGCTGAGACTGAAGAAGCCGAAGTGATTCAGGCAGCAAGTTCGAAGAGCTTGTGCCAGCGGTACTGGCCAGTAACTCGAACACTACATCAACGCAGGACTGTGGGGTTTTCTCACTGTCTACAAGATCGTTTTTATCACCTTTTTTGGAGACCAACAGGGTTGTCTCACTATCTTGAACCTTATCTACATTACTTTCTCTACCATTGCATAGTGGGGTACTCTTCTCCAATATTCTATTTGCATACTACAAGAGAAACAAGCAGACACATCACAGGTTTAGCTTGTAGTATACCAAACTCATTTTGGTAAACCGGTTCAGTAGTAAGGTTGACAGGATAACAGCATGAAACAAACATATATCTATGTACTATGGTCACTGTATTGTCCATATCATTCTAGTTTATGTTCCCTAATTAAGATAGAGACACAGTTCAACTCATATATTTTTAAGACACAGTAGCATAGAGATAATAGAAGTGTGAGAAACTACACATCATTGGCAGCACTTGTAATGTGCATCACATGAGAACATAACTGTTTATACAACTTAAACTGAAATCAACATAGAGCAATAAGTTAGAACAACAATCCAGTTAAAGAAATATGTTTAAAACATACCTGTTGCGCCATTGGAGTTTCAATTGGATCCTTCAAATTTGAAAGTAGTTGGTATGAGTAAATACAGTGATGCAACAGCAAAGGAGTATGGACCATAGCTACGGAATCTGACCTGAGAACAGTTGCTCTTCTGCTTTAAATGTGGAGTTTGGGTTAGCTGTGGTGGTCTTCGTGATTTGGGCACTGTAGTAGCTTTACAAACTGCTTGTGTGGGGGTACTCTGTGGTGGACACGGTGCTTTGTCAACTATAAGTGGGTTACTGTAAGTGCATCTAGTGCCACGCCTAGTTGGTTTTGGAGTATTGACGACAAAGTTGGTTGAGGGACTAATGCGTTTGTGAGAATTGCAGGATAACGCAGGTAGTGTCCCTCATTGATTCGGTTTACCTACCGGAGATGACCCCTAAAAATGTATGAAGACATTGAAGACAATGGTGGTATGAGAAGATATTCATATTGAAGACTATGACATGAGAAGACATTACGTGAAGACAATGGAGCGCGAAGACTGTGTGGTTTCGTCGTTTCCTTTCTTCTTTGTTGAGTCATAGGAACAACCGTACTATTAAGTGGGGTCCAAGTGAACTAAGTCAGAGTGACTGAAGTGATGCTCAACCCAAATCCTATGTCTTCGAGCGAAGACAATGAGAGCAAATCTTATCCAGAGTTGGATGAGTCAGCTTTGCTTGTAGCCCAAGTAAAGTTGTCGTGTGTGTTTGAAATCTGACCGTTGGAACATGTGTCAGTTCCTTAGTGACCCAGGGTCATTTTGGACAAATCAGGTCGGGTTGCCTGGTGGCTATAAATAGCCCACCCCCTACACCATAAATTGGTGGCTGCTCAGAGTTTGTATACGGCTTTTGTCGTTTGAGAGCAACCCACCTTGAAGCATTTGAGAGAGAGAAATCCTTGCGAGGACAAAGCCCAAACACCCAGAGCCAAAGAGTGTTAGGTATCACTGAAGTCTTTCTGTCTGTGTGACCTGAAGACTTATTACACTTGAGGACTGTGTATCCTCCAGCCGGTTAGGCATCGCGTTCTGAGCATCCAAGAGTCATTGTGGATTGCAGAGTGAACGAAGTCTGTGAAGGTTTGGAAGTCTCCCTTGAAGACTTGCCAGAGTGATTGGGCGAGGACTAAGTGACCTTAGCTCAAGGGGAATAAGGTGAAGACACGGTCTTCTGAGTTAAATCTCAGCCTCCCTAACCAGACGTACAGTTGTCACAGCAACTGGAACTGGTCCAACAAATCATGTGTCCTCAACGAGCAACTGGTTCTATCTCTTCCATCCTTTACTTTAAGTTTGTCTTCATGAAGTCATTGCTTATTGTTTTATCCGATTGACTTCATTGCTTGACTACTATTGTTGATTGGTTCATACTATCTTCCTCCTGATCCTACTACCTAGCTGTTATTAATCTTCAAACGTTAATGCTATTGCATACTTGATTATGGCTTGCTTGTTGTAGTTTATCTTCCGCTGCATATCAATTAGGCTGTTTCTATCGTTTGTCTTTGAAACTTCCATGTTTTGAAGACTTTCCAAAAATCGCCTATTCACCCCCCCTCTAGTCGATAACTAGCACTTTCAATTGGTATCAGAGCAAGGTACTCCCTTGTTCTGTGTGATTCGGTTTAACCACCTGGAGTTTAGCTATGTCGACTGCAGGGATAATCAAGGTCTCCGCTGCTTGCCCCGTGTTCAATGGAACTGAATATCCCTACTGGAAGAACAAGATGCGCATGCATCTTGAAGCCATTGATGTTGACCTCTGGTATGTCGTCAAGAACGGCGTTCCCAAAACTGGTGAAGGTGTCACCCCCACTGATGTCAAGAATTTCATTCAACTGGACTCGACTGCAAAGAACATCATCTGTGGTCATCTGACCAAAGGACAGTATGGCCGTGTGAGTGCTCTGGAAACGTCAAAGCTAGTCTGGGACTGGCTGTCCAAGGTCAATGAAGGTGTCTCTACCCAGAGAGACCAGAGGATCAGTGTTCTTCGCAATCTCTTCAATCGCTTCAAGAGAAACGACAATGAAAATGTCCAGCTCACGTTTGATCGCCTCACCGACATCACAAATGAGCTTCAGGCTCTCGGTGCCACTGAGATCACCAAGCATGAAATTGTCAAGACACTGCTGAGATCACTTGACACCTCTTTTGACACCCTTGCCCTCATGATACAAGAACGTCCTGACTTCAAGACACTCGATCCGTCTGATATACTTGAGAGGCTCAATACACATGAGTTCTAGCTTTCTGAGAATAGAGATATTTATGGCCCCAACTATGGCTGAACTCGTGCTTTGAAGGCAAAAGCTGTTTCCTCATATGAAGAAGAAGAATCTGACTGCGGTTCTGACGATCCTGAAGACATTGGAAAGGAACTTTCCATGCTTGTGAAGAAGTTCCAGAGGTTCACCAAGAAGAAGGGCTTTATAAAGTCTTCACGATCCAGCTCAAGAAATGATGAAGCTTCCACTCATGACAACAAGAAGAGAACCTGCCACAAATGCAAGAAACCTGGTCACTACATATCTGAGTGTCCACAGTGGGATAATGAGAAGAAGAAGAAGAAGAGCAAGGAATATGACTCTGATGACAAGAAGAAGAAGAAATCCTCAAAATCTTCTTCGAAGTCTTCATCATACAAGAAGAGCTCATCTGGCAAGGCTCGTGCTTTTGTAGGCAAGGAAATGGATTCAGAGGAGGAGTCTGCTTCGGAGGAGGCGGAGGTGGAGTCTGGTGAGGAGTCTGACCCTAGCGTTGCAAGTCTGGCTCTAGCCACAGCCTATGTCGCCAAGTCCATCTTCAACACTGAAGACAATGACGTCCACACCAACGCTGAAGCTAATGACAAAGACGATTCTTCTCCCACCTACAGCTTCATGGCACGTGGTGCCAAGGTAAAATCTCGCGATGCTTACTTTCAAACTTCAAGTGAAGATGACTCTGATTGTGAATCCAAACCCAGCTACAAAACACTTGCTGAAATTGCAACTGAACAACAAAGGGCTATGGAACATACTCAAAAACTGTTAGACAAAAGCGATGACCTGTTGGACGCGGAAATGACACGTTCACAGTCCTTAGTAGAAGACATAAAAAATCTTCATGCTAAGTACAAGAACTTGAAAATCTTCATGATACGCTCTCAACCACATATGAAAAGCTCTCCTATGATTATCTTCAAAGGAAGCAAGAGCTTGAGAAATTGAAAGCGACTCATGAAGATCTTCAAGCAGAGAATGAGTCACTTCGCGCTCAACAGATCAGTCCCGCTCAGGATGGATTCGAACCATCATGTTTAAAATGCAATGAGCGTAATAATGCTATATCTGTTGCTGAATGTTCCACTGCTGCTGCTGTTTCATTGTCTTCAACTACTGATGTGGTTGCTACCCCCTCTGTGGAGGATACCACTAGTATTGCTGATGAAAATGCTAGGTTGAAGACATTGCTTGAAACAGGGATGTACAAAAGTTTGAAGGGACATCAGACTCTCTGCGATGTCCTCAAAAAGTAGATTCTGAACCGAAACCCTTGGAAAGAGGGTGTTGGGTTCGAGAGGAAAATGAATGCTGATGGTTCCTACTAGAAGCCTGAGCAGTATCCCAAAACCATATGGGTTGCTGCAAAGGAACCTTCAGTGGATCCATCCACTTTATCTGGATTTACCTGTGCTAATCCTATTATTATTGATGAATCCTTTGATTCAAACTATAAACTGTTCAAAAACCAGAATGGTGAAGTGTTTGCCAGGTATATTGGCACTAACTGCAGGAATGGACCTCCTATGAAGAAGATCTGGGTACCCAAAAGCTGTCTTGAGAATCTTCCAGTGAATGTCATCATGACACCACCAGTGAAGAAGACAAACCCTAGACCAAAGGCATCATATGGTCCAACAGCTACTTGCAAACACAGGACTCACTTGAGTCACCCTAACGCCAATGTTTTGCAGGGAAATCATACTCAGACTCATGAATATGAGCGTGTGTCTTCAAATCGATATGTTCATAGAACTAAGAACTTCTCTGCTTATTCACATGAGTATCATTCATCTCCTGCAAGGCTATTTGCTAGGGCTTCAACGCCGAAATTCTCAGATGCTGCACTTAGACTCATTGCTTCTAAGCCACCCCTGAAAATGTGGGTGGTGAAGAAGAACTAACTCTCTTTTGTAGAATGTGGTCTCCAGCCAGCAATCAATGGCGTCCGATATAATTGCTGGGGACCTAAAACATAGAGGGACGCATGATAAAATGACTTACTATGAATTCCACATATGAATCTCTTGTCTGTCATACTGTGTGCTAATCTTGATCTAAACTGTGATAATCCATGTGTGTGTAAAATGCTTATGCTTCACAACATACCTTGTGAATCCTATCCTCCTAACTGCACTGTAGGGCATGTCACCAAAAGCTTCAGAATGGATTATTGACAGTGGATTCACTAATCATATGACTGGTGATCAAAGTTTTCTCATGGACTCAACCTTACGTCCATCCGACAAGAGTAAAATCACATTTGCTGACACTGGTAAAGGCAGAGTATTGAGTCTAGGTAGAGTTGCAATCTCAAGGGATCAACACATGGATAAAGTGATGCTTGTTGAATCGCTTGGATTCAACTTAATGTCTGTCTCAATGCTTTGTGACTTAAATATGATTGTGATATTTGGAAAATATCGTTGCCTTGTACTAATGGAATCTGACAAATCTCTAGTCTTTGAAGGGTATAGGAAAGGTGATCTATACATGGTAGATTTATCAGCAGGTCCAAAACTTGTTGTATGTCTTCTTGCAAAAGCTTCAGAATGCTGGCTCTGGCATCGAAGGCTGGGGCACGCTGGCATGAGGAACTTGCATACTCTCGTCAAAAAGAAGCATGTCATAGGCATCGAAGGTGTCAAGTTAAAGAAAGATCATCTATGTGGTGCCTGCGAAGCTGGAAAGATGACAAGGGCCAAGCATCCCTCGAAGACAATCATGACAACATCTCAACCCTTCGAGCTGCTTCACATGGACTTATTTGGACCTACCCACTACTCCACCCTCACAACAACGGCGTGTCTCTATGGCTTCATCATTGTTGATGACTACTCAAGATACACATGGGTGCACATAATTCTCTACAAGACTGAAGTACAAGATGTCTTCAGACGATTCGCCAATCGAGCAATGAACAACTATGGTGTCAAGATCAAGCATATCAGAAGTGATAACGGCACTGAATTCAAGAACACCGGACTTGATCTTTATCTGGATACAATGGGAATCACTCGTGAATTTTCTGCTCCATACACACCTCAGCAAAATGGCATTGTAGAGCGCAAGAATAGAACCCTCATCGAGATGGCTCGAACAATGCTTGACGAGTACAAGACACCAAGAAAGTTCTGGCCTGAAGCCATTGATACAGCTTGTCACATCATCAATCGTGTCTACATCCATAAGCTTCTGGGCAAAACATCCTACGAGCTCCTCACTGACAAGAAGCCAAATGTCAGCTACTTCAGAGTCTTTGGTGCTATATGTTGGATCAAGGATCCCCATCACAAGTCAAAATTTGAACCCAAAGCTCACGAAGGCTTCATGCTTGGCTATGGAAAGGATTCGCACTCTTACAGAGTCTTCAACCTCTTCCACTACAAAATTGTTGAAATAGTGGATGTGCGATTTGATGAAACCAATGGGTCACAAAGAGAAATTCTGCCAAGTACACTTGATGAAGCTCCTTCCTGTGAATCTATCAAGTTGATGGGAACTGGTGAGATCATGCCCTCTGAAGCACAGCCTGAAGAGGAACTTATCATCTCTACACCAAATCAACCTGAAGACAATGCTCAGACTGAAGACAATTCTCCCAATGATGAAATGATCAGCTAGAGCAGAATCTTCGTCCTTTTCATCCTCGTGTTGCAAATGAAGTTCAAATAGAGAAGATTATTGACAGCATCAATGCACCTGGTCCACTCACTCGCTCAAGAGCAACACAGCTAGCAAATTTCTGTGGGCATTTTTCATTTGTGTCAATATCAGAACCCAAGAAAGTTGCTGAAGCTTTTATGGAACCTGAATGGATTCAAGCCATGCAAGAAGAACTTCAACAGTTCAAGCTGAATAATGTCTGGGAACTTGTCAAGCGACCTGACCCTCGCAAGCATAACATTATTGGAACAAAGTGGATATATCGAAACAAGCAAGATGAGCATCGTCAAGTCGTCAGAAACAAAGCTCGTCTTGTGGCTCAAGGATATACTCAAGTTGAAGGAATTGACTTCAATGAAACATTTGCTCCTGTTGCTAGGCTTGAAGTTATTCGCATACTGCTAGCCTATGCTAATCATCACAACATCTTGCTATATCAAATGGATGTAAAGAGTGCATTTCTAAATGGCAAGATTGAAGAAGAAGTATATGTTGCACAACCACCTGGCTTTGAAGATCCAAAACATCCTGATATGGTGTACAAACTGAACAAAGCACTGTATGGCCTCAAACAAGCTCCTCGTGCCTGGTATGATACAATCAAAGACTTCCTGAAGAGCAAAGGCTTCAAACCTGGATCTCTCGATCCCGCACTCTTCACGAAGACATATGATGGTGAACTGTTTGTGTGCCAAATATATGTGGATGACATAATCTTCGGCTGCACCAACCAGAAGTACAGTGATGAGTTTGGGTACATGATGCAAGAGCAATATCAAATGTCCATGATGGGAGAGCTAAAGTTCTTCCTTGGTCTTCAAATTCGTCAGCAACGAAATGGCATCTTCATATCTCAAGAAAAATACCTCAAAGATTGTCTGAAGAAGTTTGGAATGGAAGACTGCAAAGGCTACACGACGCCAATGCCAGCCAAGCACCATCATGGTCCCGATGACAATGGTAAAGAGTTCGATCAAAAGGTATACCGCTCCATGATTGGTTCTTTGCTTTATTTATGTGCATCTAGGCCAGATATTATGCTTAGTGTTTGCATGTGTGCTCGATTCCAAGCGGCACCAAAGGAATCGCATCACTTAGCTGTGAAGCGAATTCTTCGATATTTGGCTTACACCCCAACACTAGGATTATGGTATCCAAAGGGCTCAAGGTTTGATCTGGTTGGATTCTCCGATGCTGATTATGCTGGTGACAAAGTGGATCGCAAGTCTACATCAGGCACATGTCATTTTCTCGGTCGATCACTTGTCTGCTGGTCTTCAAAGAAGCAGAACTGTGTGTCACTCTCAACTGCTAAATCTGAATACATTGCTGCTGGATCTTGTTGTGCTCAGCTTCTGTGGATGAAGCAAACTCTCAAGGACTATGGCATTGATCTGAAGCAAGTCCCTCTCTTCTGCGACAACGAAAGTGCCATCAAGATTGCCAACAATCCAGTCCAGCATTCGAAGACAAAGCACATTGAAATACGTCATCACTTTCTCAGAGATCATGTTATGAAGAAAGATATAGATATCATGCACGTCAACACTGAAGAGCAACTGGTAGATATCTTCACAAAGCCCTTGGACGAGAAAAGGTTTTGCAAGTTACGGTGTGAGCTAAATATCTTGGAATACTCGAATGTCCTGTGATCAGGCACACATCCTAACACTTATGCATGTTGATGACTTAGATGTGCAACACACAAAGTAATGTATATCTTCAATCAATGAAGATTTACACTTTGAGTGTGAATACATTAACATGGAATTTGACTTCGGAGCGCCACGATAATTGTGCGCCGTGTCTGGGTCTAATCTTCCTATACGGTGGGTAACGCCACCACCAAATTTCTCTGTTTGAAGTGTTTCACTCATGGCGTTATTTTGCAAAGATTTCGCATTTGGTTTGTCTTCAGTTTCAATTTATCTTCGTGATTTTTCGTCGCTATAGTGATTTGATTGCATATATATACTAGCGTTCTGTCCTCTACAGCATTCACTTATAGCTATGTCTTCACTGTTGAATCTTTTGAACTAAGTGAATGTGATCGGACCCTAATCTCTCACTTCTTACTATCTCAAACTCTATCTGTCCAAATCATATGCATTCTATTGAAACTGTCGAATGTCTTCTCTGCATCCTTGTCAGCAGAAGACACACAGACAAACATCAAGTTCTATTTAAATGAATCATCTTAATTGTCGATATCCGAAGAAGCCGGAATGAACATCCGACATACCTGGCGGGCGTGGGAACGTGGGACAATTCTAAATATGTTGCATGCTTGCCATGTACCCCACGGATGTGAACAGACAGGGGCACCTGCGTAATTGCGCTGTGCTGCACACCTACTTATAAATATGTGTCCCCTGCGGTAAAGAAATCCTTCTTCCACCTCTCCACCTCCGTCAAAACCCTAGCGCCACCGCTAGCTCTCGACGACGCCGGTGACGAAGCGCTTAGCTGCCGTAACTTCTCCAACGCCGTCCTCACGCCGGCCGCGGACATCTTTCTCTCCGCCGTCGCCGTAGGTGTCCTCCGTCGCCAAGTTAGGGCACGGTGGGCTGAACTGCTCGGTCTCTCATTCTTCCCATCTAGCAGTTCTTCGTGCGGTAATTATAACTCTATTTTTACCACCTTTTTGATCTTCATAGATTCATCCTACTTACCGAAAGTGGTTTCTGCCTACTAAATGTTAGATCTATTCTATCTGCATCTCATAATGCCTAGTCTGTTCACTTAGATTTCCTATCTAGTTTGATTCCTCACTTGTACTTATTCATGGATTGGTACAAATCTGGAACCAACTCACCTCATATAAGTGAATGTCTTCGCATCATGAGGTCAATGTATTCAAACTGATTTATCTTCAAAATCTTCTGAGAATGCATATGACCTCTTCCCCTTCCCTCGCATCTCTAATGTTGTCACAGGTACATGTCCGTGGGAGAATCCCTTGGTTCTCATAGTCTGCATTCATTTGCAGAATACTTACAGCATCATATCAATTCTCCTGAAGCCCGTTCCTGCTTGACCAGCAAGCGTAAATCTCTGAAGCCTCTGAACGTATTGAAGCCATTCAGCTTGAAGTTCATGGCTGCAAAAAAATCAGCAAGGAAGGGTGGCAGACAGCGCAAAGGAGGAACATCCAAAGATCTGCCTGATGACCTAGCAGAACTGTACAAGACAGACCCTGAAGAGACTTATCATCAGCGCAAGACACGAATCCAATGGATTCGACGCTATTGGGCTGAAGAATGGTTCAAGTACAAGTTCGTCACCAAGGAATATGCAGAGAAAAATGCTATCAAGAGTCCTTGGGACGATATTCTCTATCGAGGCCTTCAACCCAAGAACAGAGCTGAAGCCATTGAGCAAGAATTCTATCCTTGCATGGTCCGTCGACCACAGCCTGAAGAAGCCGACCCATCATCATTACTCTGGTGTCGCGACGACAATCTCTTCAAGCGCAACTTCCAGTTTGCTGTGGCTTCGGCAAAGGAAAATAAGAAGTCATGGGGGTTGGACTTCAATCCTGGTCCCTCTGCTCCCCGTGAGGATGGGACTCGTGAAGCTGAAGAAAATAGAATCCCCTTTGCAAACCTTGATGGCCTCATCTCCTACATCTTGGTACAAGGTGCCAAAGTGGATCATTCTGACAATGAGGCTGATTCTGATGAAGCCCCAGCTCCTCCTTCGAAACCACAGAAGCAAAAGAAGCTAAAGGCTTCTAAACCCGTACCACCAAAAGCTTCTCGTGTGAAGCCATTGGCCACTGCACCTCCTGAAGCCAGTGTGCAGTCTGAAGATCAATCCCGTATCTCCAAGAGGACGGAGAAGAAAAAGCAACTTGTCAGGCGTGCTAATCAAGATCTGACTCCTGCTGCTATTCTGCGTGAAGAACCCATCGATCTATCAAGTGATGAAGATCTTGCAGATGATGCTCTTGAGCAGCTGATAAAGAGCAAGGAAGAAGCAGAAATCTTCAGCAATTTGCCTCTCTTTGATGTGGCCATCATCCACAATTTCATTGATGAGTGGTTCGACACCCCAAATGTCAGCTTTGAAGATTTACAGCTTCCAATTGGCCTCAGCGTCTCTTTCAATGGCGCCATTGCTTCTGAGCTGGATCTCGCTCAGAGAATCGTTGAGCTCAAGCACAAGATTGATTATGAGAAGGCTCAATTCAAGAAGCATGTGGCCAAGCTAAGTGTTCAAGACGTCAGAAACTTTAAGGTCATGCTGCATGAGCTTAAAGAAGCTTTTCAAAAGAAGTGCCAAGAAGCTCAAGGCTCTCGTGAGCGCATGAAGAGTTTGGCTGATAAGTGTGTGCTTGCCTACAATGAGGCTGAGAAGCGCAAGTCACTTGGCCGTCCTGGCATTGACCCCAGAATGGCTGCAAAGAAAAAGAAGAAGTTTCCTGCTGATCAGCCTGCGCCTTCAAGCCAAGAAGCTCCACGTATTATCTTCCCAAGTAGCATGACTGGCTCGAAGCCAAAGGTCACCACAACCGCTTCTGAACAGAAGAAAACGAGGGCTGCAGAGGCAGAAGCTAGAAAGAGGAAGAATACCGAAGCCTCTGATGCCGCTCCCTCCAAGAAGAAGTGAAAGACCAAGAAGAATCGGGCTGCTCCCACAGAGCCCCTTTTTGTTGAACCCATCTCAGTGATTCATCCTGCATCTGCATCCCAAGAACTTCACATTACTGTGCATGAGCCTGCTTCCACAGAGGCTCCTGAAGCTGAAGATATTCCAGCAGCTGAACCCACCGCTGCTGAAGACATTGGTCATCATGACAATGTTGAAGATGATGAAGTTCTTCCTCAGATCGAATACAATGTGGTATCATTGCCTGTTCGTACGAACAGCGAACTCATCAGCATTGGTCGTCCTCTGACACCAATTGCACAGGATGATTCATGGGCTGATCGCCCACAAGAACAAGACTCCCCCAGTACTCCCCTACAACAACAACAAGCTACCCCCAACGTGCAAGAAGAGGATGAAGACTTTCAGGCTCAGCCAACTCCATCTCCTAAAGTGAAGCCAGCTCTTCGCAGGCTTCGTAGAGGACAAAGGCCTGAAGTCCCTCTGTCGAGCGTTCCAGAAGGAGAAGTGCAACGTTCACCTGTTGCACGGCAAGTACTTTCTGAACCTGCTCCAACTGTGAATGTCTCCGAGTCTGAAGCACATGCTGCTGAAGACAATCCGGCTGCATCAGCCGATGAAGAGCGTCAAGAAGAACGTGTCTCTACTCCCCCCATTCAAGAAGAAGCAGTTCATGATCTAAACGTGTCTGTGTCTGACCCTCCAGCTCCTCAAGTGGAGGCTGAAAATGTTGAGGCTGCCACCACCAACGTCAATACAGCCAGTGACGTAGTCATGGCAGATGCTAATGTGGAGCCTACACTAACTGTGCCTGAAGCAAATGTGGCTACTAAACCTGAAGTCCATGAGGATGCTGCACCCGAAGCCAATGAGGATGCTGCACCTGAAGTCAACATGACAACTGCTCCCGAAGCACCTGTCGTGCAGCCTGCCTCCGATGTTGCCTCTGCTCCTGTTCCGCCTCCAAGGCCTCACACAATTGAGCAAGCATATAGTCATGGTCAGCTCACTACTGTCCGATGGCCCGTTCTGGTGCCTCCACCCTCTACCTCAGGACCACAATTTGACTATCATATTGAGCATAGGCCTCAAGTGCAGAAGCCAAAGCCCAGGTTGCCAAGGTTTCCAGGTACTGCCAACTCCCCCGGGTCATTTAATCCTAATGGCTTCAAGAGCCACAACACATTCTTTGACAGCTCGAAGAACCCCTACACGAAGCCAAGAAGTGCATCAGATCGGTTCTGGAGCTATCAACAGCGAAGCTATTACTCATGCGTGTTATATGATCAAGGGCGCATTTTCCCTCATATGCGCCTTGACACTGAAGCCATTGCTGGACTGCCATGCTTAGAAGAATCACTTGATTGCTTTCGAGATGCTGGTCTGCTCCACTTTGTGACATACAAAGAACATTGGAATGAAGAGCTATTGCTTCAATTCTATGCCACTCTGCACATTCGCAGCTACAACAGAGACATCAAGACATGGGTTCTCGAGTGGATGACTGGAAATGTTCATCATGAAGCCAAAGCTATGGACATCATCGAGCTTACAGGGCTAGCCACTCCTGGAGAACTGTATGAACCTGACTGTCAGCTACACCGCAATGTTGTAGAGAGCATCTTTCATAAGCCAGAACCCAATATGAGCCAGATGCTGAGTATGATGAAGCCTTTGCCATCTGACGCTGAATATCCCACACATTTCTTTGTTGAAGACCTTGAGTATCTGCCTCGAACCATATATCACATCATCAGGCGGACTCTATGGCCAGTCAAGGGACACTCATCAGCGGCCAAGCTTGAAGGAACTATGAAGACTTTGGTCTTCTATATTCTCAATGGCATCAGCTTCAACACTCAGGAGTTCTTCATAAGACAACTTGCTGCCTCCGGTTCTGATCTCTTTGGTCTGAAGTTTTATGCTCCATGGGGCATGCGCCTTATCAAGCGCCACTCTAATGTCAACTATCAACCCTCTACTCGCAATCATATAATATTTCTACCAGAAGTTGATATGTTAGTGACCCTGCCAAGAAGCCTCTTTGTCTTCAGAATGCCGAGCATCAAAGCTTCACTCAGCCTATTGAAGGTGTTCCAGCAGCAACACGAATCTATCCATTTGCTGGTAACACTCGTCTGCCTCACAGACCGCCCACTGAAGCCACTGAAAGCACCATTGCCCAAAGGCCTCGCAAGCGTTCTCGCGTTCTCAATGACCGAGAACTTCTTGTGGCCCTTCATCAGAAATAGGATAAACATCACTTTTGGCTCAAGAGACAGATGCAAAGCCTCTTGGTGGATGTCAATCGCATTCGCAACCTTGCCACCAAGAATGCCTTTGTTGCTCATGAAACTTGTCGGAGATCATGGAAGAGTTTGACCCTGCTTAGTGCTGAAGCAGATCTTCAAGACGATGGCTTCAATGAAAGATTTCAGTTTGACTCCACTCCTCCACGGAATGTTGTCTTACGAAGAACTCCATCTCTTGAAGACTCTGAATATTCCTCCTCCGCGGCAACAGTTAATGCCAGAGTGATCGATGATGAAGATGACGCTACTTCACCACCTCCAACTACTGCGTGCATCGACACTGCACCAAGTTCCTCTGCACCGCCACCCAACGACAACAACCCTGCTGCTTCACCTACTCATCAAGAAGACGAGTAGATGCTCTATGTCTTCAAACCTTTTTGGTCATTACTGACAAAAGGGGGAGAAGCGTATGAGTTGATAGTCTTCAAGCGGGTTCATATGGGCGGTTGCATTATATTTTGCTGCGTGCTTACAACTCTTGCATTTTGATACATTTGGTTCTTTGAGTTGTAACACCTAAACTTGATGGTCGTCTGCTACTTCTGCTACGTGTTTGCTTTACTCTGATGCGATGATAACTTCCGCACTCAGATCATCCTGCAGACGTCCATTTTTCATTATGCATGTCATTCTATTTGTTATATCATTTCATGCATGATGAATTATCTTCATAAGTTGAAGTGGATCTCCATAAGTACAACCTGCCATGTGCATTTGCAATCCAAAAGCAAATTATTAATATGCACATCTTCAGGGGGAGCGCTTGCTACTTATGAAGACAATTCCTATCCTTACAATTTCACATACTTTATCCCCGTTGAAAACTTCAACCAGTTTGTCATCAATCACCAAAAAGGGGGAGATTGTAAGTGCATCTAGTGCCACCCCTAGTTGGTTTTGGAGTATTGACGACAAAGTTGGTTGAGGGACTAATGCATTTGTGAGAATTGCAGGATAACACAGGTAGTGTCCCTCATTGATTCGGTTTACCTACCGGAGATGACCCCTAAAAATGTATGAAGACATTGAAGACAATGGTGGTATGAGAAGATACTCATATTGAAGACTATGACATGAGAAGACATTACGTGAAGACAATGGAGCGAAGACTGTGTGGTTTCGTCGTTTCCTTTCTTCTTTGTTGAGTCATAGGAACCACCGTACTGTTAAGTGGGGTCCAAGTGAACTAAGTCAGAGTGACTGAAGTGATGCTCAACCCAAATCCTATGTCTTCGAGCGAAGACAATGAGAGCAAATCTTATCCAGAGTTGGATGAGTCAGCTTTGCTTGTAGCCCAAGTAAAGTTGCCGTGTGTGTTTGAAATCTGACCGTTGGAACACATGTTAGTTCCTTAGTGACCCAGGGTCATTTTGGACAAATCAGGTCGGGTTGCCTGGTGGCTATAAATAGCCCACCCCCTACACCATAAATTGGTGGCTGCTCAGAGTTTGTATACGGCTTTTGTCATTTGAGAGCAACCCACCTTGAAGCATTTGAGAGAGAGAAATCCTTGCGAGGACAAAGCCCAAACACCCAGAGCCAAAGAGTGTTAGGCATCACTGAAGTCTTTCTGTCTGTGTGACCTGAAGACTTATTACACTTGATGACTGTGTATCCTCCAGCCGGTTAGGCCTCGCGTTCTGAGCATCCAAGAGTCATTGTGGATTGCCGAGTGAATGAAGTCTGTGAAGGTTTGGAAGTCTCCCTTGAAGACTTACCAGAGTGGTTGGGCGAGGACTAAGTGACCTTAGCTCAAGGGGAATAAGGTGAAGACACGGTCTTCTGAGTTAAATCTCAGCCTCCCTAACCAGACGTACAGTTGTCATAGCAACTGGAACTTGTCCAACAAATCTTGTGTCCTCAACGAGCAACTAGTTCTATCTCTTCCCTCCTTTACTTTAAGTTTGTCTTCATGAAGTCATTGCTTATTGTTTTATCCGATTGACTTCATTGCTTGACTACTATTGTTGATTGGCTTCATACTATCTTCCATCCTGATCCTACTACCTAGCTGCTATTAATCTTCAAACGTTAATGCTATTGGATACTTGATTATGGCTTGCTTGTTGTAGTTTATCTTCCGCTACATATCAATTAGGCTGTTTCTATCGTTTGTCTTCGAAACTTCCATGTTTTGAAGACTTTCCAAAAATCGCCTATTCACCCCCCCTCTAGTCGATAACTAGCACATTCAGTTACTATCCACTGGGGTTTTGGTTAGATGGGTTGTAGCTGGTTCTCTGCCCAACGTTGTAAGTGTGCAATCTGGAAGAGTCTCGATTATGTGTGGTGGGGCTAGTTTGTGGGCCAGTACAACCATGGTTCTATCTGCATCGATGGGTAGCAATGTCTTTTGTGAGGAACGGGTTTTTGCTCCCTTAGATACTGCCATCACCCCCTCTAATTCAAATGGCTGATAAACAAGAAAAGAAATTGAACGTACAGACATTGTATGATAGACAGATGTGGTAATTCACATATATGTTGTCTAACCAAACAGGACAGCATGACACAATTTCACATATATGATGCCTAACTAAACAGGATACCTTGACACAGTTTCAGATATATGATGGATAACTTAATAGGATATAATGGCATAATTCAACATATGATGAGTACCTAAATAGGATGACATGACAAAACTATATGATGTCTTTCTAAAATAGGTTGGGATGAAATAATCCACATACATGTTGTCTAAGTATACAGGATGGCATGATATAATTGACATAATTGATTCATATACTAAGCAGCTGGCACTCGCATGTATGATCTCTAAACTAAGCAGATAGAATTCAATATTGTGCATATGATGTCTAAACTAAGCAATGCAAGACACCATATGCATCATATGAGAAATATAAACATTGCAACTTAGAGCATACACCTTAGGTGGGATATAGGACTGGTCATCTGTCTCTGAATCCTCCTCCAAGGAGCTCCCTATAACCATCGAGATATATGCTTCAACAGGTACCATTGCCTGCTCTGAAGACCTTGTTTTCACTCTAGTTTTTTCCATAACCGGCTCAAATGGCTGATACACATGAAGAGTAGTTCAATATACACAGATTGTCGACAAATGGAATACGTAATGAAAAAAAAGATGGCATGAGATAATTCACATATATGATGCCTGGCTCCATGGCGGTGCATAATTCACATATATGATAACTGGCTGAAAAACATGGCATTGCATAATTCACATATCTGATATAGAAAGCAAACAGGAGGCATTCACACAAAGCATGTCTAATCTAAGCAGATGGCATGGCAATGCAAGACACCATATGCATGATATGAGCAATATAACTCAGCCAAGTTAGAGCATGCACCTCGGGGGGGGGGGGGATACGACTGGTCATCTCTCTCTGAATCCTCCTTTGAGGAGCTATCTGTAACCAGCAAGAAATCTGCATCGACAGGTAGCACTGACTGCTCAAAAGACCTTGTTTTCACTCCAGATTTTCCCATGACCGACTCAAATGGATGACGCACGGGAAGAGTAGATGAATGTATAAACATTGTTGACAAATGGAATACATTATGGAAAAAAATATGGCACGATACAATTCACATATACGATGACTGGCTAAACAGGATGGCATTGCATGATTCACGTATATGATGCCTGGCTAAAGAAGATGGCATTGCATAATTCCTCCCTCCGTTCCTAAATATTTGTCTTTTTAGAGATTTCAAATGGACTACCACATACGGATGTATATAGACATATTTTAGAGTGTAGATTCACTCATTTTGTTCCGTATGTAGTCACTTGTTGAAATCTCTATAAAGACAAATATTTAGGAATGGTGGGAATATGATATGGAAACCAAACAGGTGGCATTCACACAAAGCAAATCTAAACTAATTTGATGACATATAAGATGTATAATGTAAGTAATGCAAGGCGCCATATGCATGATATGACCAACATCAGCATGCCAGGTTAGAGCAAACACCTCAGGTGGTAAACAGGCATGGTCGGCTCCTTCTGAATCTCCATCTGAACAGTTATCTTCCTCTGGAATACAATCTGGAAATGCAGGGAAGGGGGGGCACTTCGCCCACCATGGAGCGATGTCTGCATAACATTATATTCGCATGCAACGGTCTTCTCTTTTTCTCTACATGTTCAGTACGATTGTGTACAATATCTGACATGCATAATAAAAAATAGTTAGATTTTGTAAGGCCTGAGGGATGCATGCAAAAATCAAGACTGATGGTAGCAAACGAGTGGATGGATCCAAAACTAATGATAGCAGGTAGATTATAGCTTCAGTTTAAAAAGATAGACAATGGATCATCTATTGTTTGTTGCCCACCCAACATGAACCACATAGAAGACCCCAGATGAACCAGATAGTAGACAGATACTATTCGTTGCTGGCTCGATAAGAGATCCATGGGCAATTCAAAACTCAAGATTGAACGATAAAGTAGCAGGTAATAATAACCGATGTATAACGTAAGCAAAAACGAAAGACTGTGACCTCTCTTCCGGAACTGTGTAGTCCTTAGGTTCATCTGCTCAGTCGATGATGGTAATGTAGTTGGCGTGGCTACCGACAATGGGGAAGATGATCTGAGGTGACGAAAGAAAGTCTGCAGGGGGGATCTCTGCTGCAGTGAACGCTTCTATTGATGGTGCACCTCAGGTGGGGTGGATGACGGCACGGCAGGAGCAAGACATAACACACAGAGTTTTCTTTGACGCCAATCTAAAAATGAAGTAAATCTGTAAGGGCTCCTTAGAATTGGAGGATTCTATAAACACAGGGACAGGAAAAACACAGGAATAGGATAGAAATGCACGTGCAAAACAGAGCATTTGGAAACATAGGATTTCAGTCAACCTAGGTGTTTGGCTCACATGAATTGGAAGAACATAGGAATGGAGAAACAAAGTGATGCGACGAGTGTACAACCTCTTTGGCATAGCCTTGTGGACCTCAGCATCATTGGGTTGGACATGGAGGATGGTGATGATGCTGGTGTGGCTGTCGGAGGCGGGGAAGAAGATCCGAGGCCTATGGAAATGGCGCCGAGGGTACTGCTCCGCTGTGATGGACGGTTTCATCGTTGGAGCAGCTCAGCTAAGGTGTACGGTGACGAGGCTGAAGCATGACAAGATAGACAACGTTAATCTGAAGTGGGACCCTAATATCATCTGCAATAGATGATGTAAAATACATCACCAAAAAGTGCTAGATGTAAAACGCATCAGCCCCGCCATGGCCGCCCCGACAGATGTTGTAAGTTCTGTTCACTCTGAACTTAACTGAAGAAAATGAACTTCACAGTCGAAACTGAATTTTTCTGTCGAAACTAATTGAACTAGTAACAGAGCATTGCAATAGATGTTTAGGGCGTTCGAGTACTAGTAGCAGAGAAGCAGTGATCTAAAACAGCAGATGCTCGAGCAGGGAACGCACTAGCAGAGAGCAAGTCGTGCACTAGCACCGCGAGCGAGTGCTAAAGCAGCAACTCCTGTAGCTGCCGGAGGTCATGCAGCAGCAGCACCAGCAGTGCAAGCGAGAGCAAGAGCAGAGCAGCAGCATGAATGAAAGCAGGATCAGTGCAGCAACGCGACCGACAGCAAGAATAGAGTCGCAGCGCGAGCGAGAGCCGAAGCAGCTGCAGCTAGTGCCGTTGTGGAAGTCACCACCGAGGAAGCAACAACATGGGGGAGAGACGCCATGGATGATGTGGCTGGCGGCGGCACCATTGATGGAGACGCCATGTATGCTCGGTATCGAGCACCGGCAGCCCCGTGAGATCGAATAAAAGATAAAATGCAGCAATGAGTGCAGAACCTCCTTGGTGGCGCCGAGTTGGCCTCGGTTTCATCGAAGGAATTGGTGAGCGTGTTGCGGTTCCGGTGGGGCAAGTCAAGACGGCGCTGTGGGGATTGAGATTGCGCGATAGACGAGGCAAACATCGGGGCAGCTCCTTGGAGGTGGAGGACGGGGTGGCTGATCCGGCAGGACGACGAGATCGACAACGGACCCTCATCCGGTGCGGTGGATGAGGGACGGCGAGCTGTTGCGGTGGACGACGTAGTCGGGGAAGAGTCTCCGGCTGGGCGGCGGTTGGGAGGCCGATGGAGGAGCGTGGGGTTTCGCGGGTTTTGGCGGCCTCGGTGTATGAATGGGGGGCGAAGGGGGAGGGGGAGCCAAGCTTAGGGACGCGCTTGTCCGAAATGTAGGGTAAGTTACCAGCGTACCCCCACCAGTTTTGACAGCGCGACGTGGAGCTTCATTTCCGGCTGAGGGGTAGAAGGGGGATTTCGCATGTCTGGGCTGCGGGAGCGATTTCGGATGAGGAGGGAGTTCTCGCGCGTGTCCAAATTTCATGATAACAAGGCGCGACGCGGGTTGAAGAAGTGGGAGTTTCAAAGCAGGTGAGACAAAAGATACTCAAGCTTGAAAATTTCAGGATAACAAGGTGTGGATTCCTTGTTCGGCAGAACAAACTTAACGTGTAAAAACACAATTCATACAAGACACAAGAGAGTCATGTCCCCTTTTACTATATTGCTATAGATGCCATTGAAAAAAGTACAAGAAAAATGTAAAAAAATCAGGAGAACAAGATTACCCTGCACAGTACCAAATCGATTCGCACTTCCCTCAACAACAACAAAAAACAAATCAATTCCCACCAAAGAAAGAGTAATGTCCCTTTTTATATGATTACAGATGCCATGATCTCGAATTTCAATTTTTGAATCCACGTTATGTTGAATTCGAATATATCATTAGGTGACCTTGCGGTTTATAATTATGTAGTCGTACATTTTTATCTTCCAACATATATGAACATTTTACTCCACCATGTGAACATATATATTGTCGTCTACCATATGGACTAAATTTGAATCAATTTTCCTTATTTGAATATGATTGTTGTCAAGTTATACAATAATTTAAATATTATCTTGATAACAAAAAGACATGCATATAGCAGTAATCATATTTCACTATGAACTACATGTACCATACGCTCTCCAATTCAAATATTTGTATCCATTTTATATTGAATTCAAATCATAGTACATTATTGGTCTAGGTAGCGAGATGTTCGGGATCATCTAAACCCTGTTTTCATACATATAATTTTTGGCTGAATTGGGACAAGTTTTGGTATAAGCCTCTTGCAAAACAGGAGATCCTGTCAACAAGCCTCGTGGTTCCGAGAGGGAACGTGTCACCTTTGTGTGCGAAACGATATACGCTGCCTCCCCCTGATTTTATTTACAGAGGCAACATAGAACTATATGAGTTCCCTATTAAATTTTGGAATTATTTCGGGTTCATTTGGCCTTTTTATACATTAGTTGAGTTTCTGGACTTTTAATGTGCATAATCTAAATATGAATTGCATGCACATGCTCCGGTGCACCAAAGTGGGTTCAAAAATCACATGTGTGTCCTTGGTTGAATTTCTAGGTCCCATGGAAGAAATGAGAATGAAATTCAAACATCTGGGCGTCATGACTCTGCTGAGAACATCAAGAAACTTAGATTTTAAATTCATGTAAATCCAAAACTCGGCTGGAAATCATGAAACTTGGCATGGTGTCATGTCATGGCACTAACATGTTGTGGTAAAAAATTGGGCCGATTTGGAAGCTTGTGGTTCTAAGAGGGAACGTGCCACCTTTGAGTGTGAAACGATATACGCTGCCCCCCCCTTGAGTTTCTTAACAAAGGCAACATAGAACTACATTAGTGCCTTGTTAAATTTTGGAATTATTCCGGGTCCATTTGTCGTTTTTTATACATTAATTGAGTTTCTGGTCATTTAATGTGCATAAGTCAAATTTGAACTACAAGCACATGCTCTCATGCACCAAAGTTGGTTGAAAAATCGCATTTGTGTCCTCGGGTGAATTTCTAGGTCCCATGCAAGAAATGGGAATAAAATTAAAACATCTGGGCATCGTGGCTCGGCCGAGAACATTGAGAAACTTGGTTTTAAAATTCTTGTAAATCCAAAACACGTCTGAAAATCATGAAACTTGGCATGGATGTCATGTCATGGTACTACCATGTTGTGGTAAAAAAATGGCCGAATAGGAACAGATTTTGGTATAAGCTTCTTGCAAACCGAAGCTTCTCTCAAGAAGGCTCGTGGTTTTAAGAGGAAACGTGCCACCTTTGAGTGCAAAACGATATATGTTGTCCCCCTTGAGTTTATTTACAAAGGCAACATAGAACTACATGAGTGCCCTGTTAAATTTTGGAATTATTCCGGCTTCGTTTGGCCTTATTTACACATTAATTGAGTTTTTGGCCATTTAATGTGCATAATTCAAATTTGAACTACAAGCACATGCTCCCGTGCACCAAAGTTGGTTGAAAATTCACATTTGTGTCCTCAGGTGAATTTCTACTGCCTCCTTCCATCTATATAGGTCCTAATGCGTTTTTCGAGGCTAACTTTGACCAAACGTTAGAGCAATAATATATGACATGCAACTTACACAAAGCATACCTTCAAATTTGTATGTCAAAGGAGCTTCCAATAATATAATTTTCATAGTATACATCTCTTGTGCTATTAATCTTGTCAATAGTCAAAGGCTGTCTTGAAAAACACATTAGGCCCTATATAGATGGAAGGAGGGAGTAGGTCCCATGCAAAAAATGAGAATAAGATTCAAACATCTGGGCATCGTGGCTCGGCCGAGAACATTGAGAAACTTGGTTTTAAAATCATGAAACTTGGCATGGTGTCATGTCATGGTAGTACCATGCCATGGTAAAAAAATTGGCCGAATAGGAACAAATTTTGGTATAAGCTTCTTGCAAATCGGAGCTTCTCTCAAGAAGGCTCGTGTTCTGGGAGGGAACGTGTCACCTTTGTGTGCATAATTCAAATTTGAAATACAAGCACATGTTCCAGTGCACCAAAGTTGGTTGAAAAATCACATGTGTGTCCTCGGGTAAATTTCTAGGTTCCATGCAAGAAATGGGAATGAAATTCAAAATTCTAGGCGTCGTGGCTGGGTTGGAAACATTGAGAAACTTAGTTTTTTAATTCCTGTAAATCCAAAACACGCATGAAAATAATGAAACTTGGCTTGGTGCCATGACATGGCACCAACATGTTGTGGTAAATTTGCAGTCCGATTTGCGAAGGCGCACACATTAACAATCAACAAAGTCATTTTGGAACAAGTGTTATCACGTTACAATCAGAAACACAAGTATTATTGAAACCGTGGGCGTTCTACTTACTAGTACCATTTACATGCTGCCACGCGTCCCCATTTATTATTAGCTAGGAGGCGCCATGCAGGGTAGCTATTTGAGTACAAGAGGCGTGCGATCAGACCCCTGCGCATGCTTATCGGGAGGAGAGCCCTTTGACGTCCATCTGTCGTCCACCTCTCTCCCAAGGTCTCCATTAAGGGCGCCCGAGCCTCTGTTTAATGGCGTGGCTATGTCTCACTCGATTGAGATTTAAGAGAGAAAAAAGAAAATCTGAAAGCACGGATCTTGATGTAAGATCCGATGGACCTATATAGCATCTACTGCGACTTATAGCAAGACTGATGAATATATAAGGATGATTATTATTTTTTATCAAAGAAGGGCTTGCCCCTTCCGATTTTCATTACTGAAAACCACCACAATTTACAAGAAGCTTAGCACAACTCCAGCCTAACACGAAGGACTAAAAGCTACCAGATTGAAATCGCAACATCCCAAGAGGCCAACAAAGGCCAAACATCCACGCTAGAACCCAACATTTCACAACCGACGACACAATCCACATCCTAAACTGATTATTACATCAAAAGAAACCAGGAAACTGAAGGAAGCCTAGCAGCAACTAGAAGAACAACAATGCCAAGGTCGCCACAGCAAGAGTTTTCTTCATTCCGGCCGCAACATTGATCTTCCACAGAAAGATAAGGACGATTAATTGTCTTACATAATTAGAAAGATAATTAAAAAAGCCACATGCGGCTACGCCCAAAATACACAAGGGAAAAAGAAGAAGGAAGACAAGGATCTGGCTCGCTGATCTCTACTTTCTTGATGCGTTGCTGCTGGCCGCGGGAACTAGTCTCCGCGGCGAGCGGCGATGAGCTCTTTCGTGTCCTCAAGATGCTGCTTGAGAACATCCACGGATTCCTCCACCAGCCTTTGGCGCTCATTGCGGAGCATGTCATTCTCGTCCATAAGTTTTTTGACAATGACACCGGTCCTCTTCAACAAGGCACTGGTCTCCTCCTGCTGGTTTGCACTTAGGACGATCTTCTCCCTCAGCAGGTCGCACTCGGCCCGGAGCCTCTCATTGCCCTCCCTTAGTTGTCGGATGACGCTGGTAGCCTGTTCAAACGAGGCTTTCACGTCGTCCTGCAACCTCGCCCAGCCGGACATCTGATCCATCTGGCTATGGACGATCGCATGCATGCGCCTGTAACAGTCGTCGCCGGCCCGTGAGAAATCTTCCCAGGCCGCCGTGGCGCGATGAGACATCTCTGCTGCATTCGTGGTGCGGCGGGACATCTCTGCTGCTTCCGCGGCGCGACCGGACCAGTCTGCTGCATCGACGGCGCGGCGGGACCTCCATGCTACTTCAGCGGCGCGGCAGGACCTCTATGCTGCTACTTCCGCGCGGCGAGACATGTCGGCTGCTCTCGCAACGAGGCGGGACATCTCTCGTGCTTCCGCTTCCATGATCGCCTCTCCCTGGTGGCAATCTCTCGACCCAGAACTCACGCTGGCCATGGCAGATGCAAGGGACGGATGTTGAATGACTTGTTTGTTTTTGTGGATGAGGAGTTGAGGAGGAATGTTCAGTCATCTTGGCATACTAGTATTTATAACCGAGTACTAATACGCTCCTAAGTGGGAAACCGTTTAGGTTGTGAACAGGTTTGGAATTCAATATAGCGTGGTACTAATACGCTCCTAAGTGAGAAACCGTTTAGGTTGTGATCGGTGTGAACAGGTTTGCAATTCAATATAGCGTGGAGTAATTTGGAATGTGACGAGACGCAAGCTCAAAATTTATTGACGGTTCTAGTTTCGAAGTGCGACACTATTCCCGGATGGAGTACTTCTTTTTCTACTCCCTCCTTTCCGGTTTTATAGGGCTTATCTCAAAATTTTAGTTTTTCCATTTTATAAGGCTCAATTTGGTTGTTCCCCAACACATGTTCAGATTCCAAGGTGCATTAAATCATTGCATGCAAGTATTAAGAGAAAATTGACCAATGCATGTACTTTATGCATGCATGCATTGCAATTAATGCATTGATAAACATAATTTTTTGAGAAAAACAAGAGCATTAATTAGGTGCTTTTGCAAACTACAAAAAATATTCCACCACTCACCATCTTGGTTGGTGAGATTTTTGAATTAAGCCCTATAAACCGGAAAGGAGGGAGTACTACTGTGTATGTGCAATGACTGGCACCGTCGTATACATATCTTACGGTTAATGGGGCATTCGACAGGAATAGCCGCGTGGCGAGCTCTAGGCTAGTCCTTTTTTCAGACGCATTAAACCTATCTCTCGGGACTTCTCGCACGCACCATCTTGCCACCCACAAAAACTTGTACTCTGAGTTTAGTAGTACGTTATACAGGAAGAGAAGAGGTGCACGCACGCACTCGTCCTCTCACACACATGTCTGTTTTTTCTCGAAAAGGAGGATGATGACCCCCGGCCTCTGCATCTGGAGTCACACACGCATCTGTAGCTACGAATTGTAGTGTTCTCAACCATCTGATTTGCTCTATCATGGATGTACCTATATACTAAACCATGTCTAGATACATCTATATTTTGACAAACGGAAGGCATGTATTATGGAACGGAGGGAGTGCTTGTCATCAAAATGGATAAATGGGGCATATCTAGAACTAAAATGCGTCTACATACATCTCCTTTTTTCCATTTTGATGACAAGTAGTACTTCTTACCCAAAGGAACTTTATATCCAACAGACACAAAATATCTGTTCGACTGTTGGAAATTACTGATCTGATGTCGAAGTAATTGCTGCATCGCCACCAAAACCCACAATTTCCTAAGCTAAAGTAGACCAAGATAATCCCTATATTAGCATATTACTAAGATAAACAGAAGGCAATGTAGAAACATTTAGGACGTGAGCTTGTCAATCTAAATGTGGAGGGACACAAGCTTAGCCCCGGCCAGCAGCTTGGGCGGAACTGTCAAGAAGGTCAGCTCCTGCACGTCAACGTCGCCGGGATCCTTGCTGATTGTCACCTACATTTCCACCTTGATGGCGTCGGTCGTGCCTTTGGGCTCCCCCGGCGGGTCGTTCGCCCACATCTTGGCCAAGTAGTGCGGCAGTGGGGACACCCCTGCTCTGATGCAGACGACCGACACGGTGATAGGCGCGCCGATGTCGAGCATGCCACTGACCAATAAAAACGCGTGGCGGTCCTCCTCCGCGAACAGCAAGAGCCGTGGCTCCGACAGTGGCACTTGCAGCTAGAGCACCTTGCTGTACTGGATCCTGTGCACGGGCATGGGATGCGCGATGCTGATGTGGTGGTAGAGCGCCAGCAGCAGGCCTTCGTAGCCGCGAACGGGCACGGGGCATTTGCAGGGCGCGAGCGGACACACGCTCTGGTGATCGGCGAGCTTGTGGTAAGTGACATAGAGCCCACAGCCTCCGTGCGGACAGAGTCCACCGCCGTGTTCTGCATGTAAAAGCCACTGCCGCGCTCGCACTTCTGGCACTGCCTCTGGTTCTCGGGGCGCTCGACGCGGCAGTCCGCGCAGGCCAGGTGCCCTCCCTTGCAGTGTAGAAATCAATCGAACAGCACATCAATCAAGAAACCTGCACCTTGCTCAATCAGCCAAACGGAAAGGTGTATTCGAACCTCATACACTGGAGGCGTCAAGGGGAGGAGGCACAAGGGGCAGTGGAGCACGGTGAGGTCTATCGAGACCTTAGAGAGCTCCATCGTCGGGTCCTATTCCTGTTCGGTCTGCATGATCTCGCCCTCCTCGTGCACAACCATCACTTGACTTGGGCCGGGGTGTTACAAAGCTTTACCGTCACATATTTTATACTCCCTTCGTTCCTAAATGTAAGTCTTTATAGAGATTTCACTAGGTGGACTACATACGAAGCAAAATGAATGAATCCACACTTAAAATGCATCTATATACATCCGTATGTAATTGATAATGGAATCCCAACAAATACTTATATTTAGGAATGGAGGGAGTACTACTTCAAGGTGCATTAAATCAACACATGCAAGTATCAAAAGAAGAGTCACGGCATGCATGCATGCGTTGTAATTAATGCATTGGTAAACACAAATTATTGAAATATATCGAGTGCAGTGCTTTGATGTGTCGCGTCAACTCGTACATCAACGAGAAGTTTGATTATCCTCTCCCCCGTGGACTTAACTGCACCTGCCTTTGGCTGTATGACAGGTTGGCCACACACCTGTTGGGCCCACCTGTCATACACGCAAAAGCAGGAGCATCCCTCCCTCGCCCATGAGTGTGGTGGCTGGCAAGACTAGGAGAATCTTTCGCTACATGCTCTCCCTCCCGCACGCGGTGGACATGCAGCAGTTCAATCGGTGTCAGATGGCCAGAAGCGTACTGTAGTAATCCTATAGTGTAGTAGTACTCCATCATTGTTCGACTTCCCGAAGAGGCGAAGAGCCAAGCGCAGCCCGGACGCTCGTGTGGCAGTTTCATGTGTAGAGTAGTCTAGGATAGCGTGTACCGTGCCTGTAAGCTTAAAATCGTTGGGGTCGGCTCCATGCTATGTGGTCGTCTTGAAGTTTTTTAAAAAAATTAAAATAGTCTTCTGGCCCTACCTGTCACCCTCGTGATTGTAGTTTGCACGCTCATCTGGTCAAGACAGGAATATATATATATTAATTTGTTTTTTTTTTGAAAAGGGGGGACTCCCCGGCCTCTACATCAGAATGATGCATACGACCACATATATTTTAATTTGTGGTGGGTAAATGTTAGAGGTTGCAGCAAATATATTGTACACTGCGGGTCTTTCAGCCAAGTTTAGAGGCAAGCATGTGGGGCCAGTGCTATGATGTGTCGCATCAACTCGTACAATGAGGAGAAGCTTGATTTTACTACACGCCTTCTCCCTCGCCCATGCACGCGGTTGCTCACAAACGAGGACATGCTTTTGCTTAGTAGTACTTCTACAACAAGCTATCCATCCCGCTCGCGGTGGACCGACATGCAGCAGTGGATTCGACACTGTAGAAGCAGTAGTAGTAACATCATTGTTCATCTTCTCGAAGGGGCGAAGAGCCAAGCGCAAACCAAACGTTGCAGTTGCAAACATTGGAGCACGCATATAGCCAGGCTCTTACATGAGACAAAATTGCTATATGAGCCCACTATTGTACTAGTACGTACAACTACTTGCTAGTATAGCTCTGTAAACCAGAAAGGAGTATTTGCCCTTCTAGAGATTTCAACTAGTGACTAGACTACACCAAGACGGAGTACATATGGAGCAAAATGAGTGAATCTGCACCGTAAATAAATACATACAAGTTCTATCGTTTTCCTCTCCGAGGTGCACAATATTGAGTATACTGACTAGTCTCTTTTTGACACGCATTTACATTTTTTACACAGTACAGACGCAAGCGCTCATATACACGCGCATACACTCACCCCTATGAACGCACACACACACGGCACTATCATCTTGAAATTTACGAAGTCACCATAGGCACCTCATCATCGACGGGTCTATAGGTGCTTGAATGCCAAGGAGGAAGAGGGTAGAGGTTCCCGAGACGTTGAACGGTCAATGATGCATCCTCAATTACATGCAGAGGGAATTAATTGGAGAAGCAGAATAGAGCCAGCACGATGTGAATGCAACAGAGTTTGGACTCTCATATAATAAAGGCGCACCACCACTCCAATCCATCTACTCCCAAGTCTCTGCACAACACTACTCACTCCAATCCAAGACCAAGTGACCAGAAGCCACAAGCACCTATGGCGGCGATGGACGCGAGCGGCAGTCGGCTGTGCCAAATCATCCAAGGCGCCGGCCTGCGGCTCCGCACCGTGCAGTGTTTCCAGACGGTGCTGGCGACCGTAGGCATTGTAGCCCTCACCGACGCCGGCTTCGCCTCTCGCATGGACGACATGATGGTCAACTCCATCCGCAAGTTCACCACAATCAAGAAGCGCGCTGACGGCCTTGTCGTACTGCTCCAGCCCGCGCGCCCAGGCTCCTCATTGCCTGCCACCCTCATCGGCCTACATGGTGACGAACTCTTTCAAGCCCTGGTGGCCCTGCAGGTGCCGGAGATCGCGACGAAGAATGTGCACCTCGAGGCCGTGCTCGCCGCACAGCGCCTCGCCATGCAAGAAACTGTCGACCTGCACATCCACGTCTACGAGGAAATCGTCTACATAGGCCACTACAAGGCAAGCGAGGACAGAAAGACATTGGCCTTCTTCCAGCGGCTGGAATCTTTGGACGCCATTGTTCGGAAGCACGTCGACCTGGCCATGAAAGTCGCTGCTACTTAGGCGTCGTTCGGTGGGCTGGCACCCTGAGTCGAGGAGGTGGACGTCATCGATGGATGCATCTCTTCTTCTTGCCTCCTGTAACCAGCACTGCATCGCCTCGTGGCCTTAATGTTTTATTAGTATAGTACTCCCTCTGTTCCCAAATATAAGTCTTTCTAAAGATTCCGGCAAGTGACTACTACATATGGAGCAAAATGAGTGAATCTACACTCTAAACTATGTCTACATACATCTGTATGATGTATTCCATTTGAACTAGTATCTAAAGAGGCTTATATTTATGAACGGAGGGAGTATATGGCATTATTATTCCAGTCGTAATGTTTTCACTGTGAGGTGGGGCCGCAATTGAGCAAACCCACCCCGCCCACCGGGCGTCAGCCGAGTTTAGAATTAGAAGAGAGAAACGAGGGAGGAGAGCTAGCTGTAGCACGGACGCTGTTGTCAGATGGGACTTGTGTTTATAGAATAGGAGTACTGAGCACTCGTGCCTCTTTTTTTGAGGGAAAAATTAGTCGTATGTCTAGTACCACTAGTTGGGTGCGTGCGACCTATAGCTCTCATCACTTTAGGTCTCGTTTTCGAACCGCGGCTACGCTTCACAGTACATATTTTTTCACGCATTTATCCTCCTATATGTACTTCTAGGCTATTTCCGCATGCTCCCATACGCCGACATGTGGGACATATAGCATCTGGGTCGTAGTGCATGCACGACTCAGAGCATATGCCGGGGTACTTTACATTTCAGACCTCACAAATTACATGCAAACCCCCGCAGAAGAATAAATAAATAAATGAATTACTACATGAAACCATATTATTTTCGTGGAAACCGGAGCACGTTCATTAAATTTTGGACATAACACGTTTATAAAAAATGACCGGACCTAAACCAGTCTAAGGGCCTCTTTGATTTTTCCCGCAAAAAAGGGCCTCTTTGATATGGAGGATACTGAAAACACAGGAATGGGGGAAGTATGATGGCGATGAACCGAGACAAGGAGAAATCTAACTCACTTAGAGGTTAGAGTTAGATTCTAACCCTGAACTAACTCTAAACCAAAGAGGTGTATGGATGGCAGGGTTAGATTGACAATAAATGCTCTATCTAAATCATTTGACTACTTTGGACCCTATTTTTAGTCAGACTAAAATAAGTCCCTTGGATCCAAGGACCCTCTTGGTGTGGTTGGCTCTTCTGTGGCCTCCTCCGCTCACAATTGACATAAACGAACCATCTATACAAATCAAGCATGCAAAACATGATAATTTTTACTTTGTCCATACAAATGAGATATCCCACTTAAACATACAAGTCGTCAATCAAGCTTCACAAAATAAAAAAACACTTCATGAAACAAAGAATGAGCTAACTCATCACGGAAGTCATTCACGATAGGGAGGGAGCCGGAGCCCCTCACGCACCGAGGGAGGAGCTCGCCATCGTCGCTCTGGAGGAGGCTCTGTAGAGCCCAAGCCCCGGGAACCCCTCCGACGCCGGCCCTTGCGAGTTGAGGTCGACACTGGCATGGGTAGCACGGCCGCTTGCCGCCGACTGGGAACTTAATCTTTGGGCCTCTAGAAATAATGCAAGCCTATAACTAAAATAACTAGAAAGGTGAACTGAATCTTTGGGACTCTAGAAATAATGCAAGCCTAAAACTGAAATACCTAGAAAGCTAAACTGAATCTTTGGGCCTCTAGAAATAATGCAAGCCTGAAACTAAAATACCTACAAAGGTGAACTGAATCTTTGGGCCTCTAGAAATAATGCAAGCCTGAAACTAAAATACCTAGAAAGGTGAACTGAATCTTTGGGCCTCTAGAAATAATGCAAGCCTGAAACTGAAATATCTAGAAAGGTGAACTGAATCTTTGGGCCACTAGAAATAATGCAAGCCTGAAACTGAAATACCTAGAAAGGTGAACTAAATCTTTGGGCCTCTAGAAATAATGCAAGCCTGAAACTGAAATACCTAGAAAGGTGAACTGAATCTTTGGGCCTCTACAAATAATGCAAGCCTGAAATTGAAATACCTAGAAATGTGACATGAATCTTTGGGCCTGTAGAAAGATTTATTACCTCCTCAAGAAGCATCAAACAATTCCATGCGTGCACCACAAATCTATAGCAAGTTTGATCAGGATCTACTTTTCCAAATCAAAATTAGCGCTAGAGCAAGCAAGATCAATGATATGGCCCTGAGACAGAGAAGGAACGAACAAACTCACCCCTCTCGCGACCTCCCTGGTAGATGCGCCGCCGCCACGCACGACAGAGGGAGAAAAACGACTGGTGAAGGGGGAGCGGGGCGACCTTCGAAGGTCGGAGGGAGAGGGCGGCCGGAGTAGGGCGGCGGAGGCCGAAAGGAGAGGGCGGCCGGAGGAGAGAGAGGGCGAGCGATGCTTGGGCAGCCCTATGGGGAATAGAGAGGAGTCGTGCGAGAGGGGGGAGCAATCTGGTGCGGGCAGGTGAGATTTTTTAGTTCTTTTTTAGTGGGCCCGAGGATAACTAACCCAATTAGAACCTCTCCACTAGGCTAGTTTTTTTAGCTGGGTTAGAGCAAACTAGCTCAAACTAACCCCTCTTGTTTCGATAATTTGAGGCTATTTCAACCCAAACTAGCTCTAACTCAGGGATCCAAACAAAGAGGAGTGTTACTGTACATGCTACAGTGTGGACCGTAGCACATTGTTTTTTATGGCCATATCACCACATTGTTTTCTACTGCTGGTTCACTGGGCTATCGTACTTCGCACTGCTGGTTCACTGGGCTGCCGTGGTTCACACTCCTCCACCTGAGTAGTACTCCCTCTGTTCCTAAATATAAGTCTTCGTAGATATTTCACTATGGACCACATACGGATGTATATAGATGCATTTTATGTGTAGATTCACTCATTTTTCTCCGTATGTGGTCCATAGTGAAATCTCTCCAAAGACTTATATTTAGGAACGGAGGTAGTAGTATAGTACTAGTATATACCGCATCATTCTTTGCTCCTTCTTACTACTTCGACATGTGGGAGAGCCAGCATCTGGGTCGACGTGTCATGCACCAGATTAGAGCGCGGAACGGAAGGGGGGCATCACCCTAGTCGGAGCGCCAGTAATTCATGACTATAGTGAGTGGTCATATCACAAGTCTTTCCAGGAGTAACGCGCCATCAAATCGCATAGCCCCACTCGCTCACCCTCCTCACCTCTCTGTCAAACCGCCTACCTGAAAATTGCCGCGCGTACTGCCTGGGAAAAGCCCCGCCCTCAACTTTTAACTACGCGAAAATAGTTCGAGCTTGTTCGTTCTATATAAATACAGTACTTATTGTATGTTTATTCACCAGTAGTAAGTAGGAGTCGTAGAGTAGTCACCTTAAATAGAGAGCTTCTTTTCTTTAATGCCACGTACACAAATTGAAATGCTTGTTGTGGAGAGAAAAAAGATAATCACTCCACTGTATATGGACGCAGGGGCCTGAGCGCTTGCTTTACTAGGGTTGCTCTCTTCATTCTCTCATCCTCTCCAGATATAAACAAGACAGCGGTAGCGACATTTTCTCTCTGCTCACCGCTGGTCACAGATCCGGCCGGATCCCTTCGGCCAGTGTGTGTAGAGGACTAAAAGGTGCATCATTCACGCGGTCATCGCCGCCGAGGGAGGAAACCCTCAGCTGCCGGAGGGGCCCGATCCTCTGCCCGTGTCGTTCTCTCCGACACAACACCGGCTCGGGAGGTCCTCTGACCCTTCTTCCTCCCTGCCGTATTGTCCGCAGATCCGACCTGCCGCCGTCGACATCCCGGCGACCCTCAGGTATAAGTTCTTCGAAAGCAGCCTTGCTCTACTGCCCGAGCTCCCCACGTGTCTGCATGTGCATCTTTTTCTACTCCCATCAGCTCTTCCAAAGCCACCTAAATTTTTAGTATTATTAGAGGTAAAGCTACTTCATGCATTCGAATCTAGGGCTTTGTTCAAACAACAAAGAAAGGGGGAAAGTTGTAGCATGAATCTAGGACTTGATTTAATGAGGAAATAATATGGTGAAAGTAGTAGAGACCGGATACCCAACCGGTCTCTTGGTTGAAAAGGGAAATAATGGGAAAACGCAGTACAAACTGGATAAGGAACAGATCTATTATTGGTTGAAAAAAGGATAGAAAGTGGCGGCTGGTGGACAAGTCAACAGAGTATGTCCAGGATTAGATTTGCTGCCATCACATAGTAAAAGGTCTCCAGGATTAGATTTGTTGCCCTCACATAGTAAAAGGTCTCATGATTAGATTTGCTGCCCTCACATAGTAAAAGGTCCGAGGATTAGATTTGCTGCCCTCACATAGTAAAAGGTCTCCAGGATTAGATTTGCTGCCCTCACATAGTAAAAGGTCTCCAGGATTAGATCTGCTGCCCTCACATAGTAAAAGGTCTCCAGGATTAGATTTGCTGCCCTCACATAGTACAAGGTCTCCAGGATTAGGTTTGCTGCCCTCACATAGCGTGAACAAGCTCGGCATCACCACTTTATGCCTCCTTGTAGGTACATTGTGTTGATGCGTCCACTGTAGCATGTCCTTATACCAACCTTTTGTTGTTGTTAATGTAAGGGCGCATGTAAAATGAAGCGATCACACTGTTACCTTAGGGACATGTCTAACCAGTGTTATTGTTAATCTAATGCCTCTAGTGATAAGATGCAATTAAACTATGTTACAAATGGCACTCCTGCTATTTTCCCCAGTATGATAAGTAAGTTGCTCCTTTACGCTGCTGAGTGTCCTGGTGTCCCCACGGTCACATGCCCTTAAACCAACTCTTTAGCTGCTGTTGATTTACTGTGTCTGGTAAACAAGCAATGCCACCATTAAAGTAATCCCATATTTGAGGAATCTCATTGTTGATCGTAATGCTTCTGGTAACATGAAGCATTGCTGATGTTTTAAAATTTCTACTGTCCTTGTGTGATTGTCATGAACATAATTAAGATGCTTCTTTCCATTTTGTATATGTTTCGTATATTCTTATTGACCAGAATCTGTTTACTTTCTATCAATTTGGGCAGATAGGGATATCCATATCACCTTGTTGCTATTGTGACCTTTTGCTGAACTGCACAAAACACTTTTTTTTGAATGAGTGTCAGGACCCCGACTCAATGCCACATCGATCTAGCATGTAACACCTCATATCACTTTGCGGCCTCACGCACGGTATCCCCACGGGTGTCGCCTTACCTTTGCCCGGGACCGTTTGCGCCTTTTGGCACACGTATATGATAGTATCGCTAGCATCCATATGATAAGGAGCCCGGGCTGACATGGCTAGTCATAAACCCAACGTGGCACAAACTTACAGGGACAGGCATCCATGACCCAGCATCGAACGTGTCGGTCATCAGCGAGTGAATCCAGGCTGTAGCACTGGGCTAACAGGACTCCGGTGAACCGGGCTGTAGCGGGCTAACAGGACTCCGGTATTCATGGCGTGACATTTCCCCGAAGGGACAGACACAGGAACGAAGAAGGACACATGCCGGCCAGCCTAAGTGTACCGGAGCAGTAGCAAGCTACCATGGCTCAGTGGAAACACTAGGAGACATTTCCCGGTAAGAGAGGCTACTAAGGATAAACAACTAGATAGTCAGATCCCACACATACCAAGCATTTCAATAACATACACACAATATGCTCGATATGTGCAAATACAACATGGCATCACAACATGACTCTACAACTCAAGTATTTTATTCAATAGGATCCGAGGAGCGAGATATTACAATCATGGGTCTCATGACCCAACAATCAGAGCATACAAGTCAAAGCACAAGCGGAAGCTTAACATGTCTGAGTACAGACATCTACAAATGAAAAAGGCTGAGAAGCCTGACTATCTACCAGATCCTGCCGAGGCACAAGATCGTAGCTGAGGTAACAAGCTAAACGTCGAAGTCCACGCGGTACTACTAGCGAGACTGAAGCCTCTCTACAAAAACATAAATTAAGCAACGTGAGTACAAATGTACCCAGCAAGACTTACATCAGATCTAACTACATATGCATCATTATCAACAAGGGGATGCTGGGGTTTAACTGCAGCAAGCCAGCTTTGACTCGGTGGCTAACCTAATCTACGACTGCAAGTAACTCTTTTGAGGTGGCGCATACGAGTCCACATATTCACCATATCAATACACCACTATGGATCCGCTCCCGTCTCCCTACGAGAACGCCATCCATAGCACTCACACTTATCTTGCGCATTTTAGAGTATCCACTTTCACTTGTCTATGAACTGTACAGGCAACCCAGAAGTCCTTTACCGCGGACACGGCTATTCGAATAGATCATATTAACCCTGCAGGGGTGTACTTCTTCACACACGCTCTCACCACTTACCGCCGTTTACACGACATGTACTCGGCAACCTTCAAGCGGAAGCCCAGCGAGGGTGTCGGCCACGACCTGACTAACCACACAAGTCTCTCGTCCAGGTTTATCGCCTATTCGGGTTCCATCCGCAAGGAGATCCGGCCGGGGTGTCGCTCACGGCCCCAAACGATGTGTGCTGGGTTCCCAAGCCCACCATCCGGGTGCTACTTGGTACACCGGGCCACTGTGCCTAGTCTGTCCCAAGCCCACCTGTACCGGGTGCCACTTGGTAGACTACTAACACTACCTACAAACACCAGAAACTAGTTGCAACTCCTGGACAGAGATCATGTTGATTAATAAGTCGAGAGGGGTCGAGTTACCAGAACCCAATGTGTGGTAGTAACTGGTCATGGATCACGAACACAGAACTCAGTTCCTGAGGACGACTGCAATGAGACAACCCACCATGTGCTCCTACATGGCCTCTCACCGCTACCTTTACCAAATCGTGTTCACACACTTAGCTCTCAACAGTAGGACATGTTCACACACCTCCGATTCATCCCCAATGAATCAGACCTGACACAACTCTAAGCAATAGTAGGCATGATAACAAGCATGAATGAGTAGGCACATCAGGGCTCAAACAACTCCTACTCATGCTAGTGGGTTTCATCTATTTACTGTGGCAATGACAGGTCATGCAGAGGATAAAGGGGTTCAACTACCGCAGCAAGTAACAGATGAATCGGTGTTGTCCTAATGCAGTAAAAGAGAGCAGGAGCGAGAAAGTAGGATTTTATCGGAATGAACAAGGGAGTTTTGCTTGCCTGGCACTTCTGAAGATAGTATAGTTCTTCATCGGTGTCATCGATCACATCGTCGGTACACGTCTACTGAGAGGGGACAAGCACCGACAAACAAAGAAGAAACACAATCAATGCAATGCAACAATATGATGCATGAATGTGACATGGCAATATGTTGTGGTTTGTGCTAATGCAACTAAAACCAGATTAAATGAAGTTCGTTTGAATCCAAGATTCAAATTCAAACTCCACATGTGGTTATTTAAATGCCATTTAATTGAATTGTCCTAAAAAGTAGTCATAAGTTGTTCTAACATGCATGAAAATGGTACAGATGGATAGATTGAATTTTTCTGATAATTTTTCATATATAAATTATTTCATTTGGAGTTACGGTTGAATTTCTATGAATTTTGGAAATTTAAGCTATTTTCTAGAATTTCCTGGATTAATAAAAACGCCAGAAAACATTTACTGTGTCAGCATGACAATAGCACTGCGTCAGCAGGTCAACTAGGTTGACCCAGGTCAAACGTGACCAGTGGGGCCCACTGGTCAGTGACCAAGTCACTAACTAATTTTAGTTAGCGTTAAACTAAACCTAAACTAAAGATTAGCCTGGGCTGGGCCCACATGTTAGTGACCCGGGGTGGTCAAACCCCGGTCAAATGGCTCAAACAGGCCGGTGGCTCGACGCCGGCGTCTTCAGACGCAGCGGAGGGGTGCGGGAATGGCCCTCAGGCGTCCAAATGGATGGCTGAGGCCCTCTACGCGATGAGGGGACTCGTCCGCACCGTTTGGTGCAGGTGGAGTGGTCGGAGACGGCCCAGAACGGCGGCGGCGACCACTCGCGCGGCGGCCGGCCTTCGGACGTCGAACGTTTCGACATCGTAGGGCTCAGCAGGAGCAACGGGTAGTTGCTACGGCCCTGTGCTGATGCGCTGAGCGCGGTGGCGCGCTCGGTATCGAGCCAGCGTGGCCGTGGCCACGACGGAGACGTGCAGAGGCGGCAGCGCGCGAGCTCGGTGTGGTCGCTGTGGTGCACGAGAAGGCAAACGAAGAGGAGGAGGAGGTAGCAGGGCTCACGGCGCGTCAGACGAGCGGGGCGGAGGAGTCGGGGACGAGCCGTAGCAAGCGGGGCGGCGTGAGGGATCTCCGGCGGCCGACGATGGAGATGAAGACGACGGCGCTGCTTCAGGTGTCCCGCGGGCACGTGCTTCGTCCTGGTGCTCCATGGCGTCGAGGCGGAGCGCCTGGACACGGCTGGGAGAAGTGGGGTGGCCGGTGAGCGCGGCTATGGCGAACGGCGGCGGCGGTCGCTCTCGGGTGAGCTCGGGGAAGGGGCTCAAGGGCAAGGGAGAGAGCAGAGAGTGAGGGGAGAGGCAGGGGGGCTGCGGGGTGGCGCTGAGGAGTGGCTTCGAGGCGTCGCCACGCTATCCTAGCGGGGCAGGCAGCCAGGGAGCTGCGTGGCGAGCTCGGCGTGCGCGGGCGCGCTCCTCTCTGCCTGCCTGGCGAGAGGAAGCAGGTGGCTGGCACGGGCCAGCACAGTGCTGGGCCGGCCAGTGGGCTGCCAGGTGGGCTGCGCTAGGTAGGTGGCCAAGTACTTCTCTCTCTCTTACCTAATTTAGTTTCTGTTTTTTCTATTTTCCTGTAAATGTTGGGCTTTATTAAAAATACTAAAACGTTTCCAAAAATCCTGCAAATAATTGTGGGCTCTGTTGGGATTATTCCAAACAGCCCACACTTAAGTTCAGGATTAATTGAGCACTTTAAAGAATATATAGCATTTAAATGCCCAATTGCAAATACTATATGATTTAATTCAGAGCCAAATATGTCATGGAGAAATGGGTAACACCTCTGGTTACTGTTTCCAGCATTTTCCAGAAATGATGAACATTTTTGAAAGCCATTTGGATTACTGAAAATATTTTTAGGTCGAACCTATTTGAATTCCATTTGTACTAGGGTTTGGACATCCCCATTTCAGGTTTAAATGAAATTTAAACATGATGCAACGCAAGACTAACTAGACCAGAGCATAACAGATCTAGGGATGTGACAATGAGTGTCTTGTGCAGTTCAACTAAAATGTCACGTGGGCAACATCTCTCAATTTTGGTGGAACTGCACAAAATGGTGATTGGAGTTTCCAAAATCTCCGTCAAGTTCTACTGGTAATCTCGTGCAACATTTTATTAGCCTTTGCAAGATGGAGCCGTCGCTATCACCACAATGGCACTTTATTTTAGTGGAACTGCACAAAAGGATAAGAAAATTATAGTTGCACCTTACATGAGCCGGACAGCCAACCTTAATGTTCCTCAATTTTAGTGCAACTACTAAAGAAGAACCTGCCAGCTCACAAGAGCAAGTACTTCTTGCTAGCTGAATGATGCAATCTTTGCTTCATTTCAGGTGAACTGCAGAAAAAGGCACATGAATTTAATCATGGAACTCCAGGCAGACCTCATCCAAGTAGAGCTGGAGGTTGAGTTCAAAGAGGCCGCTATTAAAGCGAAATCATGCTCTCATATCTCCTTGTTTGTGTTGTGCAAACTTGTTATGCAAACAGGAATACTCAACTACAAATGTTGTGACGGTCAAGAGCATTCGCCAAGTTCTTCGATTGTATGACATGGCTAGCCAAGATGGATTTAATCCCGATATTCACTTTATCAAAAGGCTCTAATGGGTTGGTTCTGAATCTTGCAAGCTGGGAATCAGTGAGATGTGTAGGCATCTTTGTTGTACTTATTATTTGAATCTTATTTGTTGGTTCTGAATCTTGCAAGCTGGGAATCAATGAGATGTGTAGGCATCTTTGTTGTACTTATTATTTGGATCTTATTTGTTGGTTCTGAATCTTGCAAGCTGGGAATCAATGAGATGTGTAGGCATCTTTGTTGTGCTTATTATTTGGATCTTATTTGTTGGTTCTGAATCTTGCAAGCTGGGAATCAATGAGATGTGTAGGCATCTTTGTTGTACTTATTATTTGGATCTTATTTGTTGGTTCTGAATCTTGCAAGCTGGGAAACACGGCATGATGATGCAGAGGACAACAACCATAACAAACAGTTCAAACTTGATAGTATTATCTTTGTGAAAGTGCGACAAATGTGCTGATCGTGTGCATCCTGAGAATAATAATTCTAATTATTGTGCATGTTGATCCTGTGGCACTGATAGAACGAGCGAATGCATTGCTTGTTTTAAGTATAAATTTCTATTAAAGCTAATTAAATTTAAGTAAAGTGACCACTAACTCCTATTATTACAGTACCAATACAGACCCGCCCGTGAACCAACGTGTGGCCGGAGTAGGTTTCTTAATGGAGGCGTTTGAATGCGCCGAGGGTGCATCTTCTGTCGGGCGTGCAGCGGACGAGGGAGGGGTAGTAACTATTGTCGCGCGTACACACTCAGCTTACTGTTGAATCCAGTTCCCCAAGAGCTGAAAAACGAACTGCTACCGCCGCCTACACACTCGTTCACTCGAAGAGACTCCAATGGCGATCCGAGGGGTGAGCCTGCTGGATATGGACTTCAACAAGGAGTTCCCCTTTGAGTTCGCCGTTCAGTCCTATGGCTGCACCAAGTTGAATGTGATGTACACCAACGATACGGACTCAGTGAAGCTCTGCCTCGCCTCAGTCCTATGGCTGCACCAGGTTCTGGATCATTCGCCCATTTCATCGGCAGCGCCGCTGCACCTTCGCTATGGTGGAGAGAAGGAAGAACACGAAGATTCGGCCATCCAGTGCAACAAGCTTGTCGACATCCAGAAGCAATACAAGATCATCAGCAACGGGCAGGAGAAGGACTCCGTGGTTGACCTCACTGAGACCATCACCGACCCCTGATACGCCAACATGAAATAAGACGACCTGAACACGTGGGAGGTACCTCTGAATCTATCCTACATAACCTACCCGGCCAAGGACGCATACGCATGCTACGACATGTACAGGCAGAACTTGGACATGAGAGCGTGTCTGCTTCCCGTAACCGACGAGTACACGGACAGCCGCAGCGTCATGATCAAGCGTACCAGGAAGGTCTAGATGTTGTACTTTATCTGTTTATAAGCACCTTTATCATCTGACTGTTTCATGCATTAGCCTATGTGTTGTAATTATCTATTTTGTCCGAAATATTTCTTTTAAGAACCCATTAACCTGATTGCTTTTTTAGTGGCTATTTGCTTATGTATGTAAACTAGTTCACTTGTCCGTAAAAAAAACTAGTCACTCGGCTGCCGTGCTTTGAATCTCCTTCCTCCCAACATATTCCTCTCCTCAGGTGGACCCACCAGGTCTCTGAATTTTCTCCCACTTTCTTTTTCGATGTAAACTGAGTTTTCTCCCAGTACTTTCCCCTACAACCAACTCAACTGTCCCACGTCTAGCCTAAAAAATAATAATACCCCACGTACTATTAACTCATCAAATTAAAATGATATTTTATTTCGTAAAATGAAAGTTCTTACAAAATAATAATAATAATTGTTTATATATAACTTGCCAAGTTAACTCCTAGTGATTGCGTACATAAGATTGCAAAGATTTTACTACGTGCAATCATGTGTTTATGTTTTTATAACATTTCTCCGTCTAGCCCAACATGATATTTTCACCCAGCCCAGCAAGTCCGCGGATTTCAGGAAAAATGCAAATGGGATTTAAATGGGCTGCATAGATGCTACATCCTTGTTTCATCCAGCCCACCAAATGGACTAAAAAACAAATGGACTGGCTGACATGTGGGCTCGTAGGTCTAAGCCTAAGAAGGCGTTGGATTTACACCCAGCCGGCATTCTTCTTCAATCTCTCGTCTTCTTCCCCCAGCGCTGCTAGAACCGCCTGCTCCAGCCTTCGGCGTCTAACGGCGTTGTTTTGCGCTCCTCAGCGAAACGCTACCCCGCCGATGGCCAGGCCATCCCTCCACTCCGCACCTCCTGTTATTCTCTGCCGAGTGTAGGCCCACCCCGCACCCGAACCAGTCAAGTTTCCCACTCCTCTCCATCTACGACTCCACTGCCGCGTCTTCCCCATCTCCGGGTCGTTCCAGTCTGGGGTCTCGCAGTCGTCCATCGCCTCGGTGCACTCGGCGTGGCGTGGTCAACATACGAGAGTCATCGGAAGAGGACTGTACGTGGAGAGCCTGACGACTGGGACCCACGAGGTCCATGGTCGCATGCAAGGAAAGTTCCTCCTTATTACGCACTGTACGTGCATTGTACGTGGGAAGGGCTTCTGTATTTCACGAAAAAAGCGTTCCCCCCACTGACAGGTCGAACCCACCAGCTATATCTTCGCACGCAAGGAAGTGCCTCCTTATTACGCACCAAAAAATGAATACCCCCTGCTAGCATGTACCCACCATAGTGGGTGGCTGACTTGTGGGCCTACTAAGTTGACGAGGACGGAGGGCTTTGTAAACTTAGTCAATATGAATGATTCTAGCTCCAGTGACCCTACGATGTCCATCCAACGGCGATAGTGCTTCTTCAACCTCTGGTCTTCTTGCTCCAGCCGCCCAAAGTAGCGCCGGTCGTGCCGCGTGCTCCTGCCTCTCGTGGCCAGCTGTGATGCCGCGGAGGCCTCACCGCCCCCTACTACTCCCACTGCTGGCCCAGGGTATCCCTCTACTCACCCACACCCCCTGTTATTCTGCGGCGACGACAGCCTCACGCCGCAGCCGAACCAGTGAACCCTCGTACTCCTCTCCGCATGGGCATCCACTGTCGCGTCTTCCCCGGCTCCGCGTCGTCCCCTTCCTAGGCCTCGCCGTCGTCCACCGCCTTGGTGCTCTCGGCGCGGCATGGTCAATGTGGTCAATGACCGACATCCATCAGAAGAGTACTGTACGTGGAGAGGCTAACAGCTGGGTCCACGGCTACAGCCCAGTTTTTTTGTGATTTGCCAAGTAAGTCGCTTTGTCAGGCCTGTTGGGCTGCAAATCTTTCAAGACGACGAGAGCTTCATTCGGTTGGCCGAGAAAATGGCCTATCAGTAATGAGAAATGGGTTGTACATTTTTGAAACACATCAAACCGGCAATTAGTTTCAAATATCTTTTTTCCCTTTCGAGATTTTAAATTACATTAATTTTTATGCGTGGAGAATTTGTTGGATTTTATATTGATATACATTTATTTTTGAAATCAGCTTGAATGTGAGTCAAAATTTCGGGATTAAAAACAGTTCGGACCGCACAGAAATATGCAAAATTTCGTATAATTTTTTAACCGTGGCCACAATATGGGCTGTAATGTGAACAAAAATAATATGGGCTCCAAAAAAACCTTAAGAATTAGCAGATGGGCTATAAATTATTAGAAATAATGGCAGATGGGTTGTATGTTGTTTTCCACAGATTTGAGGCTTTCCTAAAAAAAGGTTGACGCACAAGCAGTGACTGTTGGATGTCCATCCAACGGCTGTCGTGCTTCTTCAATCTCTGCTCTTCCTGCTCTAGCCGCTCAAACAAGCGCCGGCGGGACTGCCTGCTCCCTCCTCCCCACGGCCGGTTGTGCTGCCGCGCAGGCCTCACCGCCCCACCGTACTCCCATCGCTGGCCTAGCCATCCCTCTACTCACCCACACCTATTGTTATTCTCCGGCGACGGCTGACGAACCAATAAACCCTCGTACAGTCGTACTCCCCTCCGTGTGGGAAACAACTGTCGAGTCTTCCCTGCCTCCGTGTTGTTCCCTTCCTAGGCCTCGCCGTCGTCCACTGCCCTGGTGCTCTCGGCGCGGCCTGGTCAACATAGTCAACGAACGACATGCATCTGAAGTGGACTGTACATGGAGAGGCCGACAGCTGGGTCCATGGCCGCACGCAAGGAAATGCCTCCTTATTACATGCAAAATAATGATTCCTCCACCTGACATCAGGGACCCACCGAAAGGGCCTCTGTATTTCGTGAAAAAAATGTTACCGCCGCTGACAGCTCGGACCCACCAGCTATATCTTCGCACGCAAGGAAGTGCCTCCTTATTACACAAAAAAATGAATACTCCCCCTGTTAGCTAGGACCCAGTATAGTGGCAGGCTGACTTGTGGGCCTACTAAGTTGACAGGGACGGAGGGCTTTGTCAACTTAGTCAATATGCATGATTCTAGCTCCAGTGACCGTATGATGTCCATCCAACGGCCGTAGTGCTTCTTCAACCTCTGGTCTTCTTGCTGCAGCCGCCCAAACCAGCGCCGGTCGTGCCTCGTGCTCCTGCCTCCCGGGGCCGGCTGCGATGCGGCGGAGGCCTCACCGCCCCTACTACTCCCACCGATGGCCAGGCCATCCCTCTACTCACCCACACCCCGTGTTATTCTGCGGCGATGGCAGCCTCACACCGCAGCGAACCAGTGAACCCTCGTACTCCTCTACGCGTGGGCATCCACTGCCGCGTCTTCCACGGCTCCGCGTCGGCCCCTTCCTAGGCCTCGCCGTCATCCACCACCCTGGTGCTCTTGGCACGGCGTGGTCAACATGGTCAAGGAATGGATTCCATCGGACGTGGACTGTGTGTGGAGAGGCTGACAATGGGGACCCACCGGACGGGCACCGTATTTTGCAAAAAAAACATTTCCCCCTGACTGCTGGGACCCACCAGCTACATCTTCGCACGCAAGGAAGTGTGTCCGGGCAAAAGAAAACGATTCACCCCCCTGACTGCTAGGACCCACCAGCTACATCTTCGCAGGCAAGGAAGTGCCTGACAGTCGGGACCCACCTGGTCGAAGCGTATGTAGCGTTGTCATTCTGGTCGCGAACGTGTACGTACATACTGGTCATTGTAGAGGCGCGCACGTGTCGTAGAAGAGGCGCTCATGTAGCATGTACACGTACGTACAGCAACGAGGGTGCAAGAAAGGAAATACGGCCACATACGTACATACGGGCAGGGTCTCAAACACCTACTCGCGCATACGTACGGCCAGGGCTCGTGTACATGGCTGGGCCGGAACGGGGAAACAGCGTCGTCATCATGTTCATGGGGAGGCAACGGAATGCGTCATGTTCATCGGGAGGCAACGGAATGCGTCGTGTTCATGGGGAGGCAACGGAATGCGTCGTGTTCATCGGGAGGCAACGGAATGCGTCGTGTTCATCGGGAGGCAACGGAACGCGTGGGAGCCAACCGGCTTGGACGGAATAGGCGATGGAAACGACGCCTGGCATACCACACAACGGAGGAAACGGACCTCCTACGTTCGAAACGGGGTCCTGTTGATCGGGAGGGGTGTGGTGTACCGCAAAAAGGAGGAAACGGACCTCCTACGGTCAAAACGGAGGGTCCTATTGATCGGGAGGGGTGTGGCGTACCGCAAAACGGAGGAAATAGACCTCCTACG
>NC_041393.1:488759109-488759664 GCF_002162155.2 Triticum dicoccoides
CCTGTTGATCGGGAGGGGTGTGGCATACCGCAAAACAGAGGAAACGGACCTCCTACGGTCGAAACGGGGGGTCCTGTTGATCGGGACGGGTGTGGCGTACTGCAAAACGGATGAAACGGACCTCCTACGGTCGAAACGGGGGTCATGTTGATCGGGAGGGGTTTGGCGTACCGCAAAACGGAAGAAATGGACCTCCTATGGTCGAAACTGGGGTCCTGTTCATAGGGAGGGGTGTGGCGTACCGCAAAACGGGACTCCACGGGATACTGTTCATCTCCACCATCGACCTCCTCCAGCCTCCACGGGCTACCGTCGACCTCCTCCAGCCTCCACGGGCTCCTGTTCATCCAGCATCCACCGCGCGCTACTCCACCGGCTACTGTTCAACCACCCCTCCACGGGCACCCCTCCACCGTTTACTATTCATCCAGCCCTCCACACCACGGGGTCCTGTTCAACCACCCCTCCACGGCCACCCCACCACCGTCTGTTGTTCATCCAGCCCTCCACACCACGGGGTCTTGTTCATCCAGAGGCAACGCCACCGCTCACTGT
>NC_041393.1:488760095-488812213 GCF_002162155.2 Triticum dicoccoides
TTACTATTCATCCAATCGATCGGCTTCAGTTAGCAGCAGTAGCGAAGGAATCGCTCAATTGGGTTCAGTTAACAGCCATCGATCGATCGATCGGGTTCAGTAACACGTAGCCTGCAGCGCAATCGCTCGGGTTCAGTTAGAGGCCAACGCCTCGCTCGCGTTCAGTTAGAGCCAACACCTTGCACACACGCGCGTACATGTACGAGAGAAACGCGCATCGCTCGGCCCCTGATCTCCCACCGTAACCGTCAACTCCCCGAAATTTTCCTCCCCCTCGCTTCTACCACGGTTTTTTCCGTCATGGACGGCCCAAAGAATGTCATACAGCTGCGTCTCCGGCCCGCCCAGGACGAAAAGCCCATTTTCTGTCATTATTTTTTGTCATAAAAGTAGGAGCCCACCACATCTATGATGATACCGGGTTTTGTCACAATTATCGTCATAGAAGTGTCATATGTATGACAGAAAAAAAATTCGTTCGACCCAAAATGTCACGGATGTGTCTTTTTTTGTAGTGAAAGGTGGTAAAATGACTCAGGAACCTTTGTATCCTGAGGGCCATCCTAACAGAGTTGAGAAGGATTCTCGGAGAACTAACACTGATACACCTAGTCCTACTAAGAAAAAGAAAAAAGAAAAATGATAGGACTTTGCATGCTTCTAGTGAACCTGTTATTAACACACCTGAGAATCCCAATGATATTTCTATTTCTGATGCTGAAACACAATCTTGTAATGAACATGAACCTAGTGATGATCTTAATGATGATGTTCATGTTGATGCTCAACCTAGCAATAATAATGATGTAGAAATTGAACCTGCTGTTGATCTTGATAACCCACAATCAAAGAATCAACGTTATGATAAAAGACTTCGTTGCTAGGAAGCACGGTAAAGAAAGAGAACCATGGGTTCAAAAACCCATGCCTTTTCCTCCTAAGCCATCCAAGAAAAAGGATGATGAGGATTTTGAGCGCTTTGCTGAAATGATTAGACCTATCTTTTTGCGTATGCGTTTGACTGATATGCTTAAAATGAATCCCTATGCTAAGTATATGAAAGATATTGTTACAAATAAAACAAAGATACCAGAAGCTGAAATTTCCACCATGCTTGCTAATTATACTTTTAAGGGTGGAATACCAAAGAAACTTGGGGATCCAGGAGTACCAACTATACCATGCTGCATTAAAAAAACTATGTTAAAACTGCTTTATGTATCAACTACTATACCCATCGGTTTAGTGTTAGTGTTATGCCTTTCTCTTTGTATCATAGACTTGATTTGAATAAGTTGACACCTACTAAAATCTCTTTGCAAATGGCTGACAAATCAACTGCTATACCCATCGATATTTGTGAGGATGTGCCTGATGTGGTTGCAAACGTTACTATCTTAACGGACTTTGTTATTCTTGATATTCCCAAGGACGACGGTATGTCGATCATCCTTGGTAGACCTTTTCTAAATACTAGAGGGGCTGTTATTGATTGCAACAAAGGCAATATCACTTTTCATGTTAATGGTAATGAGCATATGGTACACTTTCTGAAGAAACAACCTTAAGTTCATAGTATAAATTCTATTGGAAAAATTTCAATGATTACTATTGGAGGTTTTGAATTCCCTCTTCCTACTATCAAAAAGAAATATGATATTTTTATTGTTGGGGACATGCATATCCCCGTTGAGGTAACCTAGTTTTATTCAAAAATTCTCCGGTTTCGTGTTATTCGGAAGAAGTTTGTTAACAAGACTTGATCAACCTTGTTAGTGGATTCCTTTTGATGAGCAAGAGATGGATGAAGTTAGAAAGCACAACTCTTTGTACCCTCCTTTTACTTTCTGTTATTTAGTTTAAATAAAGCAAAAATAGTATTTTCTGCCTGTCTTCTGAATTATTCGTGCAATAAAAAATACCCCGAAAATAAAAGTTCTCCAAATTCCCTGAAAATTGAGTATGATTTTTTGTATAATATTTGAGAATTTCTGGCACTTAGAACACAGCATAGAACCCACCATTTGGTCACGAGGGTGGAGGGCGCGCCCTACCCCCTGGGCGCGCCCCCTGGCTCGTGGTCCCCACATGACCCCCCCCCCTCCACTTATTCCAGTACCGACACACTTCGTCTTCCTCCAGAAAAAATCATCTCGTAGCTCAAACTCGTGTTCTTGCTCGTTTTGCTGCCGTTTTCGATCTCCTAGCTCAAAGCCCCATTCACAAACCTGCTTTGGGGGATTGTTCTTCGGTATGTGACTCCTCCAATGTTCCATTTAGTTTTTGTTCTAGTGCTTTATTTATTGCACTTTTTTGCTGCTAAGGTGACCCTGTTCTTGAGCTTGCATGTCAAATTTATATAGTCCAAAGTAGTTTTAATGCATGATTTAGCCTCTAGGAACTTGTGGGAGTAGTTGCTATTAACCTTTTGAGTTTGGTTCACTTTTATTTTGAGTCACTAAAAATTTCAGAAATTTTTCAGAGGAAGAAAATGTTGAAGAGACTGTTGAGAGGCTCCTCGAGCCGAAGCTCGAAGGAAAAGCAGAATGAAGAGAATAAGAATCCCAAGTACAATCTTCCTCGCACCGTGGAGGTTCGTCCATGTGAATGGCCTTGTGATGCATTCTTGAGGGCCGCTAGAATTTACGACGACTTTTATTATTTGGCTGAGAATGCAGGCATCACCGACTTCCTCCACGACCAGTGTGAACAGTTTCTCCTACTCACTAATATTTTTGTGCAAAACTTTCATTTCCATGCTAGAATATCACCACCTTCAGTGGATTTTTATTTATATGATGAGTTTAAGGAGATGTCACTCTATGATTTTTGTGTGGTGTGCAAGTTGCCCTTTGAGGGCAGCGTCAAGGAACCACATCCTAGTGATGTGGATGAATTTATTGATAGAATTGATGTAGGGGGAACGAGAAAAGTTTCAGATGCAAGGATTACTAGTGTACATTTTCCTGTTCTATGTTACTATGCAATATTTGCTAGTAGATGTTTAATTAGTCGCGGGAACAGTGGGGGCCTTAGTGTTCCTGACCTTGCTATTTTGCGCCATGCTTTACTTCGTGATACAACCTTTAGTTTAAGCGCTATGGTTGCTAAACGGTTGAGTTTGAACCGCTCAAAGGGCCCCATTTTTTGGAGGTATCTTTGCTTCACGCCTTGCTAAACACTTTGAGATACCTATTAGGCATTACAAGAAAGAGGAAAAGGTGCGGCCCACTATTTTCTTAGACTATAAGAGTATGGTAGCACATGATTTTATTGTTAAAGATAAGAAGAAGAGACTTAAGTATAACTTGGTATTTAGTAAAACTACTTGTGAGACTATTACCTTTCCTGCACCCTCTTTGTTTAACATACATTCAGGCACGTACCTCATCATGCCCGAGGACATTTATGCATACTGGGAGCTGACACGAGTCCCAGAGCCTGAGCCTGTGCCACCTCTTGATCCATATCGGGAGTCTATTTTATCAGTGGGATCCAAAGGAGCTCACTAATGAGTGGCACCCCGAGGACCCTCCTCAGTACACCGGAGAGGACCACTTTGATCCATGGGCATAGACCAACTTAGGCCAAAAGCCTAAGCTTGGGGGAGTACGTATTTCTCACCAACATTACATTCATGTTCACACACTCATTCTAGTTGTCAGTGTTCATACTTTTTCATTGTACTATCCATGCTAGTTTATTTTCTTTTCTTACTTTCCTCTTGTGTGTTTGAAAAACTTTGAGAAAAATCAAAAAAAAATAGTTGTAGCTTTTAGCTAGTTTACTTTCCATGCTTGTAGTAGTAGTAATAAAAGAAAACCCAAAAAGATTTCTCGTTCTTCTTTTGCTTGTTGGGAGCTTTCCCGTGTAAATAGTTTTTTCTCGTGCTTTGAAATTCTTTTCTTTTCTTTAGGGGTCGAGAGGAGAAGACCATGATGAAAATGATGAGTGGCTCTTATATGCTTTATTGTTGATCTAACCAAGAGCCCATATTACCTTGTCTTCTCCTTTGAATTAAATGTTTGCAGTTTCTAGCTTAGTCCAATGCACGTGCACTACTATTATTATCCACACCATTCAGTCGTGCAAGTGAAAGGCAGTAATGACGATATATGATGGAATGATTGAGATGAGAGAAGCTGGTATGAACTCGACCTATCTTGTTTTTGTAAATATGATTAGTTCATCATCCCTGATTCAGCCTATTATGAATGAAACATGTTTTCAATGACAATTAGAGATGAAAGTTATTCATGTCATGCTTAATTAGCTAGGAGTTTATAATGGTTTACCTTGCATGCCAGCAAGCTATTAAAATGGTTGTGATGTGGTATGATAGGGTGGTATCCTCCTTTGAATGATTCGAGTGGCTTTACTTGGCACATGTTCACGCATGTAATTGAAACAAAATCAACATAGGCTCCACGATATTTATGTTCATGGTGATTTATATCCTACTCATGCTTGCACTCATTGTTGGTTAATCTTAATGCATGTTCATGACTGTTGTCGCTCTCTAGTTGGTCGCTTCCCAGTCTTTTTCCAGCCTTCACTTGTACTAAGCGGGAATACTGCTTGTGCATCCACTTCCATAAACCCCAAAGTTATTCCATATGAGTCCACCATACCTTCCTATATGCGGTATTTACCTGTCATTCCAAGTAAATTTGCATGTGCCAAACTCTAAACCTTCAAATGAAATTATGTCTTGTATGCTCAAATAGCTCATGTATCAACTAGGGTTGTCTATATCTTCCATGCTAGGTGGGTTATTCTCACGATGGGTGGACTCCGCTCATCATTCACGAGAAAATGGCTGGTAATCGGGATGCCCAGTCCCATGCTCAAATCAAATCAAAATAATTGCAAACAAAACTCCCCCAGGATTGTTGTTAGTTGGACGATACCCGTTGTTTCGGACAAACCGTGGAATGTGCTCGTTGGTGGTGGGGGAGTATAAACTTTACCATTCTGTTTGGGAACCACCTATAATGTACGTAGCATCAAAGATATCGAGATCTCTTGGTTGTTATGTTGACAATGGAAGTATGCCGCTCAAAATATTATTTATCTTTGTTTCAAAACTCGAGCTCTGGCATCTCTGCAAATCCTTGCTTCCCTCTGTGAAGGGCCTATCTATTTACTTTTATGTTGAGTCATCATCCTCTTATTAAAAAGCACCAGTTAGAGAGCACCGATGTCATTTGCATGCATTGTTATTAATTCACATTGAGTATGACAGTGACTGGATCTCTTTTTCCATGAATTAAAATGACTAGTCAGTCCTTGATCTTCATGGGTGCTCTGCATTTATGGTTTGCGGTCTCAAAAAGGACTAGCGAGATACCATCTTGTTATATCATATTATGATTGTTTTGAGAAAGTGTTGTCATCCGAGATTTATTATTATTGCTCGCTAGTTGATTATGCCATTGATATGAGTAAATGTGAGACCTAAATGTTATTGTGAATGTGGTTAGTTCGTAATCTTTGCTGAAAACTTGAATGCTAACTTTACATATTTGTAACAACAAGATCAAAAAGAGTTTGTAAAAGTTTTTCTTTATCACTTTCAGTCTGTCAACTGAATTACTTGAGGACAAGCAAAGGTTTAAGCTCGGATAGTTGATACGTCTCCAACGTATCTACTTTTTCAAACACTTTTGCCCTTGTTTTGGACTCTAACTTGCATGATTTGAATGGAACTAACCCGAACTGACGTTGTTTTCAGCAGAATTGCCATGGTATTATTTTTGTGCAGAAATAAAAGTTCTCGGAATGACCTGAAACTCCACGGAGTCACGTTTTGGAATTAATAAAAAATATTGGTGAAAGAATCAACAGAAGGGGGCCCACACTCTATCCACGAGGGTGCAGGGCGCCCCTCCTAGGGCGCGCCCCCTGCCTCGCGGGTCCCCTGGACCTCCACCGACCTCAACTCCAACTCTATATATTCAAGGCCGGGGAGAAAAAATGGAAGAGAAGGATTCATCGCGTTTTACGATATGAAGCCGCCGCCAAGCCCTGTTCTTCCTCGGGAGGGTTGATCTGGAGTCCGTTCGGGGCTCCGGAGAGGGGAATCTGTCGCCATCGTCATCATCAACCATCCTCCACCACCAATTTCATGATACTCACCGCCGTGCGTGAGTAATCCCATCGTATGCTTGCTGGGCGGTGATGGGTTGGATGAGATTTACCATGTAATCGAGTTAGTTTTGTTAGGGTTTGATCTCTAGTATCAATTATGTTCTAAGACTGATGTTGTTATGACTTTGTCATGCTTAATGCTTGTCACAAGGGCCCGAGTGCCATGATTTCAGATCTGAACCTATTGTGTTTTCATGAATATATGAGTGTTATTGATCCTATCTTGCAAGTTATGGTCACCTACTATGTGTTATGATCCGGCAAACCCCAGAGTGACAATAGTCAGGACACTTCCCGGTGATGACCGTAATTTGAGGAGTTTATGTATTCACTAAGTGCTAATGCTTTGGTCTGACACTCTATTAAAAGGAGGCATTAATATTCCTTAGTTTCCAATAGGACCCCGCTGCCACGGAAGGGTAGGACAAAAGATGTCATTCAAGTTCTTTTCCATAAGCACGTATGACTCGGAATACATGCCTACATTACATTGATGAACTGGAGCTAGTTCTGTGTCACCCTATGTTATAACTGTTGCATGATGAATTGCATTCGACATAATTGTCCATCATTGATCCATTGCCTACGAGCTCGTTTCATATTGATCTTTGCTAAGTTACTTCTCCCTTGCCACTGTTACGATTGCTACAAAACTACTACCACTGTCACTGTTATTTCCATACTACTTTGCTACTAAATACTTTGCTGCAGATATTAAGTCTTTCAGGTGTGGTTGAGTTGACAACCCAGCTGCTAATACTTGAGAATATTCTTTGCCTCCCCTTGTGTCGAATCAACAAATTTGGGTTGAATACTCTGCCCTCGAAAAGTGTTGTGATCCCTTATACTTGTGGGTTATCACTTATCATAGATGCAGGCAGGAGTCGGTCTACTTGTCTCGGACGTGATGCATATATACATGATCATTGCCTTGAATATCGTCATAACTATGCGCTTTTCTATCAAATTTACCCATGGTATGTTATGTGTTCGAGAGAGAAGTCTCTAGTGAAAACTATGGCCCGGGGGTCTACTTTTATCATATATAAAAACATAAATACCTTGCTGCAATTTTATTTTATTTATTTTGTTTTGTATTTTATTTTATCTATCTATCACTACGAGATTTAATCCTTGCAAATAACCGCCAGGGGGATTAACAACCCTCTTGTTTGCGTTAGGTGCAAGTATTTGATTTTGTGTGTGCAGCTGCTGCTAACGAGGTTGTGTGTGGTTCTTTTACTGGATTGATAACCTTGGTTCTTAACTGAGGGAAATACTTATCTCTACTATACTGCATCATCATCTCCTCTTCGAGGAAATCCCAACGCAGCTCACAAGTAGCATCGAGGCATCTGAGGGAAATCTAGGTCATGTCCTCTCAGTTCCAGAGGCGCTACAGTAAGGTCAAACATGCCTCAAAGGGTGCTTGGGGGGGGGGGGGCGGAGAATCTGAGGGAGGTCTGAGGTGTATCCGACCTTGGACTAGAGGTGGTGCAGTAAGGTGAGACACCACCTAGGCGGTGTTTGAGCGTTGTCTGATGGTGTCTATAAGCGTTGTTGCAGGGTCGGATAGTGTTTGAATGGTCTAACGTGTGTCCGAGCTGATTGGTCTCCTTCGCTTGCTCTTGTTCTTGGTTCTCAGTGGAGCTCCTCGCTCCTCCGGATCCTTCCACCTTCTTGGCTTCCATGGGTTCCAACTTAAGCACGCATAGTGTCCCCACTTGAGATACTAGTCATGTCTCTCATTCAAACACATAGGCCGTTCAAAAAGAAGTGAAGTCACCTCGTTTTCAGTAGCTCGTCTCATCGGCAGAGTCGTAGCTACCTGGTCGCGATTGTCTATTTGGCATAGGTTGGCATGGGTTTTAACTTCTGTTTCGACGAGGGAGTGTTGATAATCGTCATTGGTGAAGTCAGAGTTGTTGGTTCGCCGAGGAGTGATTAATGACAACCTCGACGGTGATTCTTGTTGGCGATGTGTGTGTCTTCACGTGAGTAGCCAGGTCAGTCAATGTTGCTCCGTAATGAATTTTGCTCGGTTTTCCGCTAGTTAACCGGTCTATTTTACTTCTTCTTGAGCTTGACCCAACCATGTCAGCTTGATCCCACCTTGATTGCATTTTGTCATCTACACTGTTTTTTCATGAATGGAGAGAGTTTTCTTGTCTCTATTTTGAAAAAAAAAAGAATGTTGAGCAGGGAAGGCGCCATCTGCATTTAATTTCCGAACATGGACCTTGGGCTTGACCCAACCATGTCGCTTCATCCCAACTTGATGGCTGCGTAGCCACCGAATAGTTAGCAGGGACACTTCACAGCATGAAGCGCCAGTGTTTTGATCGGATGACAAAGACACGCTCCCCGCAGCCCAATCAAGTCCTCGTTGCGCAGCACATATAGGACATCATCCGTCAACCCATCGCTATCTCATTTTCTGAAATAAAAACTATACGAATCTCTGCTTCAAATCTTTAAATAGTATCTCGTGAGCCTTCTTCGTGCACCTGTCCCAAGCATCACGGCTGGCTCAATCAATGCGCTGCGTGTATTATTCCGGTCTTATCATTTCCTCTTTGAAACAGCGCAGGGATCACCATCGTGATGCTACGAGCGTTCCCTGTGGAAGTGGAGCCGTGGTCCGTCTCCAAAGCGAGCTTTTGTGTCGGCGGCGGGGGTGCTGCCATGGATCATGGAAGGGAGCATGGGCCGACGCCGTCTGAATTTCCGTTGGATACTCATGCCGCGGAGCCCACGCGTGCGACGCGCGCCCCCGCTGGGACGACGTGGTGGATGGATTCCTCCTTTCGTCTCCACGCTCTTTGTTTGTTTCAGCTCTGCACTGGATGCCACCTCCCAGCAAGCATGAATTGGTGATGAGTAATGAGTAATGAGTAATGAGCGGTGCTCTTTCCTCCTCTTGTCTGCCTGTGCTGTGTATATGCTGTGGGTTGTTTGGGTTGACGGAATGGCCATGTCGATGATGTAGTCTCAGTTTATAATAAACTGAGCGGTAAAAGTGGAGTGCATTTCTGGTACCAGATGCATTTAGGGCAACCTGACAAGAAAAGCGCAGGAGTACAAGGAGTTAAGAGGATACACATGACATGTGGGTTGCCCATTGTCATTTGGCAAGAGCTTTCAAAGGTGGCATCAATGTGCCTCTCATAGTCTCATACATCGTTGCAGGCAGCTGTTTTTTTACTCCCTCCGGTGTATAAGTCACCTTAGGCCAACTCCACCACGCGACCTCATCCTGTTCGGGTAAAACGGATAAACGAGACGACCCAGCGCGCGGGCGCAAACGGACTTTTTCTGTTTATGTCCGCTTTCAACCCACCTCCGGCCCAGTTTGGGCCGCCTTTGGGGGTGAAACGGGCAGCGCGCCGACGGGCGGGACGCACGCGCTTGTCCTTCCATAGCCCACCCGTCGGTGGCACAAAGCACCACCCCGGCGCCCCATTTCGCATCATTTCCCCCCTAAACCCTCCCACGTCCCGCCCACCACCCTCCCCGTCCATGGCCGACGCCCCGCCGAATTCCGGCGGCCAGGCCGTCGACCCGCCTGGAAAGGTGAAGAAGAAGGCGGCCAAGGGTCCGAGGAAGCCGCGGTCGGAATGCACGCCGGCGGAGCTCGCAAAGACGGATGTGGAATCGGCGAAGAGGAGGAACTGGAGGGCGGTCGTCAAGGGCAAGAACGCCGCAGCCAAGTTCGCCGCCGAGCGCGCAGCGTTGGAGGCCGCGCGGCGCAAGGCCGAGGTCGACGAGAAGGAGGACATCATCAACAAAGCGCACGCCCTCCTCATGCTTGGGATTTGTCGTCCGGCGGGTTTCTCTGCAGTGCCCGTCGGCCCGGCGAGCACATGCTCGTCGATCGCCAGGCCTCCGCACTGCCCCTCGTCGACGTCGCGGACCACGCCTTTGTCGTCCGGTTTTCCTCCGCCAAGGCACGAAGGCCAGACCCGTTTTTCGGGGTCATCGGACGTTGGCGTGATCGCGTCGTCCACCACGCGCCCCTCGGCCGTCATCGACCTCAACATCATGCCGAGGTCCAGCAGCGGCGGCCGGCCGTCCGTCGAGATGCAAAGAAACCAAGCACGGCCGCCGTCTACGAGCACCATGTCGTCGCCCCGCATCCTGTTCGATGAAAGCCAACACCAACTCCAACGGTCGACGACCCCTTCTACAACCAGTTCATGGAGAATTTCATCTACGAGGGTGGGCATGGTGCTGCCTACGACCCCAACGAGACCCAAAGTTAGGATGGTCGCGCCCAGTACGTGGCAGATGAAGACATGGAGGCCCACGACCATGCTGACTACGACCATGGTGACTCGTGGCATGAAGATGATGACATCTATTGCGAAGGTGATGGTGATGAAGAAGATGAAGGCATTGATTTTGGGGGCGACCATTGTTCATCGACGAGCTCACCCAAAGAGCGGAAGCACAAAAGAGGAAGAAGAGCGTTCGTACGGGATCATACTCACAAGAGGAGGAAAAGTTGATTTGCCAAAGTTGGATGGAGGTTGGCCAAGATCCGAGGACCAGTACGCAGCAACAAAAGAGACTTGTTTTTTGGACAAGAGTTCACAGAACATTCCATGAAAGAAAGTTGTTTGCACCCTACCAATTTGCGAGCGACCGTGGCATCATCCAACAAGAATGCAACAAGTATTGTGTCGCACTTGAGAGCGTTGAAGCACGGCCCGTGAGTGGTCTCGGCATTGGGGACATGGTATGCCCTCTTATCTTTCGTTGCTACGACCATGAGACTTCGGCCTTCTATATGTTTGCATGTTCAACTGTTGTTGATCATGTGGTGTAGGCATTTCAATCTTTGGAAGCATTCGTGGCGCGACACAATGACAAGCCATTCACTCTTACGTTGTTGGACGCTCATCAACAATTGTCCTAAGTTCAAAGATCAATACCGTGAGCTTCAAAGGAAGAGAGGCAAGAAGACGGCCGCATTGTCCGGAGGTGGAGATAGTGAGGCGTTGAAGAGGCCGAGGGGAAAGACCAACTCCAAGATTGACGACATATGTGATGCGTCATCCATGGCCTTGCATGAGACTTTGCACGACATGATGTCTCAAAAGGATGTGAAGGACGAGAAAAAAGCGACAAAGCAAGGACGAGCAAATGAAGCAATACCTAGAGCTTCAAAGGAAGAAGCTTAACATGGAGGAGGCGGCCAAGAAGAGGAAGATCGATATGGAGGAAGCGTCCTGGCAAAGGCAGCTTAACATCGAGGCTGCCAATGTCACGGCCTGGCAGAGGCAGCTCGACATCGAGGCCACCAATGCCACAACCAAAGCAAAGGAGGTGGCCCTAGCGATCATGAGCGTGGACTTGACCAAGATGAGCGAGACGACGAGGAGCTGGTTCATGGCCAGGCAGAAGGAGATGTTCGACACCGATGGCCTGAACTAGGTGGTCTGTCCGGCCGTGGCCGTTCTTTTTGGAGGCTGGCATGGGTGCCGGCCGCTAGGCCGCTGGCTGTGTGCCAGCGAGAAACCTATTCAATTTGGGGGATGGCTGTGTTGCGGCGACAAAACTATTCATTTTGTAGGTTGGCTCTGTTACCGGCCGCTGAATGTGTTGCCAGCAAGGACGTGTAGGCGGGCTATGTTGCTGGCTTGAACTAGGGCCGCTGGCATGAACTAGGCGTGGTTTATTCGAAAATTGGCGTTTGAAAAAGGAGGCAAAAAAGATGCGGCCGGGATGCGTCCGCGCGTTGGGCGCACGACCACCGCATCCCAGAAATGGCTCAGACACGACCCCATTGCCCTACCCAAACGGACAGAATCCGGGCCAAACGGACGTCTATTGGGGGTCATGCGATGTAGTTGGCCTTACGAAAACCAAATAATCCCAAAACACTTAGGCACGTTACATTAACTCCCACCTTGTTTCTTGTTTCGTGACATATCAGCCAATAAGAGATGTGGGTCGTGCATGCTTTTAATGACTTGAGACTAGCAAACACGACGTGCAGTGATTAGTTCATTGCATGCAATGCTATTAATTAGCAAAACAACATTAAGTTCTCTCGTTTCCCCTCCGTCTTGGTCGCAGTGCACAACCTAAGATGACTTATACACCTAGACGGAGGAAGTAAGGAGATGTTCCTTTGTGTGCGAGGGGGCGAGAGAAGTATGTTACTCCCTCCATTCTCTTACATGAGGCCACTATGGAAAATACATTTTGCATCTATCAAGGCCACTAACAGTAATCGAGGTAAAAATTAATGATATTCTTTTGTACCAGCAACTTATTTAATACTTGCATACATGTAGTCATAAAGACACTATGTTACTTCCTTCTCATTCCTTTCTTGCATGCATGCGAGCGTATTAATGATCTCGGTTAACGAGAAAAAAAGTTGGCTTGCAAAACAGTCATTAAATTTTACCTTGGTACCTGTAATCTGAATTTATGGCCTTGTATAAGGAAATTGAGGGAATAACTGATAATTATGTTTACAAGCATGCATTTACCAGAGATCCAGCAAGAGGAAGGGAGGCACCATGTCATGAAAGAGCATCTATAGCCGCAAACGCCCGTGGATGAGCACGAGAGGGGTACCACAAAGGAAGAAGGCTTGAGTGGCCGCATGTGGGGTCACGTGGAGGTGCCCGGGCGTGACCGGGCAACTTCATATTGCCCCCAGATTTGAGATGGGTTTGAGATGCGCTCGTCAGTCCGAGCGTTTAGGGAGAAACTGGGGAGGAGGGCGGTTGGGTCAGGTTTTTTTTGACCGGCGACGGAAGCAGCGGTGGCTCCGGTTCAGAATCCGACGAGTCGAACATCAACATGGAGGAGGTGGCCCTCCGCATGGCGGCTCGACAGCGGCAGATCTTCTTCCTCAGCACCTGTCACCCGTCGACGCGGCATCGAAGACGTTGTCGGCCCATCCCGCCCGCCGCGCAGCACCGGCGGCTCTACTCTTCTCCGCTTCGGCAGCTCCGCCCCCATCCGCCAGGTACGTCGCTCACCTCCACCATCCTCTAGTCGAGAAGTGGTACCCGGCCATCGCTGGGTCCTCGTGCCCGCGCTGGGGCCTGCGCGCACGAGTACGCCCAAGTCTAAGGCATGTGCAACCGGCGTGAGCGACAGCGGGCGAGGAAGAGGGGGGAGGTGATGTCGGCGCGCCGGTGGATCCCGAGGTCGCGCTCCTCGCGTCGGTCCTTCGTCCTTCTCTCACGACGGCGGAGACGGATGCGCAACGCCTCCGCCTGAAGGCGCCGGAAGAATGCTACGACGCTCCGACTCGCCATCGAGTTGTCAGAGCGCGATGCAACCCGGCGAAGGCGGCCCGCCATGGGAAGGAGCAGGAAGGGCGTGAGGTGCAGCTCCGACTCGGACCTGATGGACGGCTCCACCTCCAGCTCCGACGACGACGCACCTCCTCACGCCGACGACCGGAAGGGGAAGAGGCTGGCGAGGAAATGATGATTTCCTCCGCCCTTCCCCGTTATGTTTATATTTTAACTATGTTTTAAGTTCGTAGTATGGATTTGCCATTGAACTCTGATAAACTATGCTTCTTTTGTCCGGCGATGCAGAGTTGATCAGATAAATTGCGTGTTGTTGATTGTGTTTATGTAGCGTTGCATGGGTAGTATGGTTTTGAGGGTTCGGATATGAGGGACGCGGGTGTGAAAGCCACGAAATAAGACGTGCCCGGTCAGTGCCTGCGGATGCGCCCGGACGCGTCTGCATGCGTTTGAGGGCCTGAATTTGCAACCTGTGCTTGTAGATGCTCTAACAGATCAAATTGGATGTTCTTTACATGAGTGGTGAACATTATGGCCTTATGGGTGTCAAATGAAATGAGAAAATGCCCTCGAGTAGTATCGTGCAGGAACCTCACAAGTTGCTTTCTTGATCGGAATTTTGCCATTGCCATTGCCCTTGTCTAACCGATACTATTCAGGCATCCACCTAACATAATTGTGTTCTCTTATTCCACGCCATTGCAGCGCTGCACCTGCTTCTCTACGGCCCAGTATTATTATATGTGTTCTATGTACTTGTCACTTACACATCTCCTGTCAAGTTTCCCTTAACTAAAAACTTCGCTTATATGGTACGATTATCAGAATGTGTACTGTATACAAGCTGTACACTTTGTAGTTTCTTAGAAAAATGCTAGTGCTCCTAGCTAGATGAGTTTCCCAATCAATGGCTTTGAAAATATGAAAAATAATTGTTTGATGGATAATTATCTGCACTCGATTTTAGACACTCTTCTTTTTCTTCTTACAGAGTGCAAATTTTGGCTCAGTTATGAAATGCTCACACTACATCCAATAATTTGATTCAACGAATTGCTAACAGCTTTTATAACTTTAACAAGCGTGCATTGATTATTTCCACCCAGCTGCACAGCATGTTTTTTTTACATTATTGTCACATCCCTGGTCCTGTTATGCACTAGGCTAGACCTTCGTGTGAGCATCATGTTTTAATTCAAATGAAATTTGAATTGAGGAATTTTCAAAAGCTTCAGAAGACCTCTAAAAATAACCAACATTTAAATCTCATCAAATGAGTCCAAGAAAATGTTTCTCTTAGTCTCTGAAAATATTGGAAAGAGGTAAAACTCGAAACAATATTTTTGGAATCTCAGAGATATTTATTTTGGGCCTTTGAATTAAATAAATAACTATTTGCATTGGATATATATTTTATATAATTAATATATGTCCAATAATTCTGGAACATTTTATGTGGTTTGGTATATTTTAGTTCTAGCCACATAATTGTTTTCAGCATTTTATCAGATGGTTTAGTGTTTTTACTAAATCAAAACAAAACAGAACAAAATAGAAAACAGAAACAAAAATTAAAATAGAGACAGAGTGTTACCTGTCGCTTACCAGCAGCCCACTTACCTCGGCCCAGCACCGTAGTCGGCCAGCCCAGCCCACCAGCGCCTCCCTGTCGTCTTCCTCCTCGGGACAGTAGGACAGGGGCGTGTGCCCGCGGCGCGCACGCACGCGCAGCGCCACCTCCTCCCTCCCTGCCTGCCTGCCCCCTTCCACGACGCCGCTGCGGACGCCACGACACCTCCTGGACCCACTGGTCAGTCTCTGTTCCTGCCCTGTGTCACTGACGTGTGGACCCCACACGTCAGGTTTGACCTGGTCAACCGCAGTTGACCTGCTGACGTCACAGTGAGGTAGTGCTGACGCCATAACTCATTTTCTGGATTAATTTTAATTCAGAAAATTCCAGAAAATATCCAAAACTTCAAAAATTCATAGAAATTAATCGGTAACTCCAAATCAAACAAATTATATATGAAAAATGATCAGATAAATCCAATCTATCCATCTGTACCATTTTCATGCATGTTAGAACAACTTATGGCTACTGTTTAGGACAAATCAAATGAATAGCATTTACATAACCACATGTGGAGTTTGAATTTGAACCTTGGATTCAAACCAACTTCATTTAATCTGTTTGCTAGTTGCATTAGCCCAAATCACAGCATATTGCCATGTCATGATCATGCATCATATTGTCGCATTGCATTGATTGTGTTTCTTCTTTGTTTGTCGGTGTTTATCCCCTCTCAGTAGACGTGTTCCGACGTTGTGATCGTTGACACTGATGAAGACTCAATGCTATCTTCAGAAGTGCCAGGCAAGCAAAACCCCCTTGTTCATTCCGATACAATCCCACTCTCTCGTTCCTGCTCTCTTTTAATGCATTAGGACAACACCGATTCATCTGTTACTTGCTGCGGTAGCTGAACCCCTTTATCCTCTGCATGACCTGTCATTGCCACAGTAAATAGATGAAACCCACTAGCATGAGTAGGAGTTGTTTGAGCCCTGATGTGCCTACTCATTCATGCTTGTTTGTCATGCCTGCTATTTCTTAGAGTTGAGTCAGGTCTGATTCATCGGGGATGAATCGGAGGTGTGTAAACATGTCCTATTGTGTGTGAGCTAAGTGTGTGAACACGATTTGGTAAAGGTAGCGGTGAGAGGCCATGTAGGAGTACATGGTGGGTTGTCTCATTGTAGCCGTCCTCAGGAAATGAGTTCTGTATTTGTGTTCCATGAACAGCTACTACCACACATTGGAATCCTTAATTGACTCTCTCGACTTATTAATCAACATGATCTCTGTCCAGCAGTTGCAACTAGTTTCTGGTGTTTGTAGGTAGTGTTAGTAGTCTACCAAGTGGCACCCGGTACAGGTGGGCATGGGACAGATTAGGCACAGTGGCACGGTGTACCAAGTGGCACCCGGATGGTGGGCTTGGGAACCCTACTCACATCGTTTGGGGCCGTGAGCGACACCCCTGACGGATCTCCTTGCGGATGGAACCCGAACAGGCGATAAACCTGGACGAGAGACTTGTGTGGTTAGTCAGGTCGTGGCCGACACCCTCACTGGGCTTCCGCTTGAAGGTTGCCGAGTACATGTCGTGTAAACGGCGGTAAGTGGTGAGAGCGTGTGTGAAGAAGTACACCCCTGCAGGGTTAATATGATCTATTCGAATAGCCGTGTCTGCAGTAAAGGACTTCTGGGTTGCCTGTACAGTTCATAGACAAGTGAAAATGGATACTCTAAAATACGCAAGATAAGCGTGAGTGCTATGGATGGCGTTCTCGTAGGGAGATGGGAGCGGATCCATAGTGGTGTATTGATATGGTGAATATGTGGACTCGTGTGCGCCACCTCAAAAGAGTTATTTGCAGTCGTAGTTCAGGATAGCCACCGAGTCAAAGCTGGCTTGCTGCAGTTAAACCCCACCACCCCCTTTGTTGATAATGATGCATATGTAGCTAGTTCTGATGTAAGTCTTGCTGGGTACATTTGTACTCACGTTTGCCTATTTTATGTTTTTGCAGAGACTTCCGTCTCACTAGTAGTTCCGCATGGACTTCGACGTTTAGCTTGTTACCTCAGCTACGATCTTGTGCCCTCGGCAGGATCCGGTAGATAGACAGGCTTCTCAGCCCTTTTCATTTGTAGATGTCTGTACTCAAACATGTTAAGCTTCCGCATGTGCTTGTTGTTTGTATGCTCTGAATGCTGGGTCGAGTGACCCATGTTTGTAATATCTCGCTCCTCGGAGCCTATTGAATAAATACTTGAGTTGTAGAGTCATGTTGTGATGCCATGTTGTATTTGCACATATCGAGCATATTGTGTGTATGTTATTGAAATGCTTGGTATGTGTGGGATCTGACTATCTAGTTGTTTATCCTTAGTAGCCTCTCTTACCGGGAAATCTCTCCTAGTGTTTCCACTGAGCCATGGTAGCTTGCTACTGCTCCAGAACACTTAGGCTGGCCGGCATGTGTCCTTCTTCGTTCCTGTGTTTGTCCCCTCGGGGAAATGTCACGCGATGAATTCCGGAGTCCTGTTAGCCCGCTACAGCCCGGTTCACCGGAGTCCTGCTAGCCCAGTGCGACAGCCTGGATTCACTCGCTGATGACCGACACGTTCATTGCTGGGCCATGTATGCCTGTCCCTGTAAGTTAGTGCCACTTTGGGTTCACGACTAGCCATGTCAGCCCGGGTTCTTTATCATATGGATGCTAGCGGCACTATCATATACGTGAGCCAAAAGGCGCAAACGGTCCCGGGCCAGGTAAGGTGGCACCCGTGGGAATACCGTGCATGAGGCCGCAAAGTGATATGATGTGTTACATGCTAGATCAGTGTGACTCAGGATCGGGGTCCTGACAGCTTTGGTATCAGAGCCTGACTGCCTGCAGGATTACCAAGCCAAACTGGTCGAAGTTGAGTCTAGAAATTCTTTAGTTACATAAGGGAATTGATTGTGGGATGGAACGTAAGGCTCTTTTTACTCCTTATACCTTATGCCTTCTGATCTGAGTCATCTTATCTTTCCTACGGGGTTAAGGAACTAGGCTTTCTTTTCTGTCTATCAGGATCACGTGTTACTAATCCGTAGACTTATAAGATTGTTGGATTTAAGCCCCAGTTCGGTTCCCACTACCTCTGTATGTTAACTGTTGATCTCGAAACCTTGATATTGTGCTTCTGAGTGACTATGCCACCATCTTGTAGCAGGTCTCCAATCTTTTTGAGCATTTACAGTCGTTATGCTGTCCGAGTCATTCCAGGTTTCTATATAGTCTGATGCACTTGCAAATCCTTTCCCTATGGTTTTGATGTTCCTTTGGGCCAGGTTAATCACACTAATTGTTGAGTTGAGGTATTCTATTGCCTCGACATATATGTTGGAATCATTATTATGACCCTAGGTATCTAGAGTATCACCTAGTAATCTAGCCACGTTTTGTATTCTCAGTGTGATGATTCCGGCCATTATTCTCGAAAGCATCCCGTGATGCAATTTAGTTAGTAGGTATTCTACTCGTGGGTCTTGAACCCAAAACTCACCCTACTCACTTCATGTTGATAGTGTTTGCTCGTTCCTTTAGGTTATTAGTAACCTTTGTGACAGTCCTCGAGGCTCGTGGTATTTCCTTCTTCCAAATACTATGAACCACTTATGGCAGAAGTTCTTTGAACCAAGGGTCACCACCAGAGTGCTCCTGATGAGTTCTCGATTCTATGTTGTGACTCTGCCAGATCTACCTTTCTGCATGGGTTATCGGGAAGAATTATGTTGAACTTGTTCGACATACTAACCTATGTATCCACAACTCAGAAAGATATGTGTTCCTTTGAGTTGTCCCTCTTCAGTCGTATTCCGACCTTCGTCTATCAATTGATAGTTAAGAGTATGCGTGCATTCGTTCATCGATACATATTACTCTTGTGGTCCGTCAAGCCATTCTATTCCAGAATGAATAGGAGAAACAAACACCAGTACCTCATCCATTTTTAGGATTGGGTCAAAGCAGTTGTATTCCGCAGATCAAAATGCCAATCCAGCTTTTGGTCTGTTCTACCTTGAAGTATTACCTTCTTTATGTCAGGATTGTCATGAGAATTGCACCACCTCTTGTGAATTCTTGACATAGTGATACTTCTCGCCATCCTTTTTCATTCCTCGGTTCTGTGTTGTTGCAGCCGGAGTGCCGACAAGTGAATCGTGATGTGTGAACTCAATACTCCTAGCAACCCCGTTGCTTGGTAGTTAAAGGATAATATTTTCATTCTTAGTGTGTTGGTTATTGAATCATCACCCTAAGGTTGATCGTGCTACCTAGTCCATTTTCCTGGTGCACTCTTCGATCGATGAGTTAGGATTATTCCAAATCCCTCGCTCTTTGATCATATCGTCTTGCCCTGAAAAGCAAGATTGTTCTCGAGCTTAGTAACATATCGGTGGTTTGTATTTTCCGAATATCTTCTCGGAAGTATTACCAGGTTGTCACCTGACCGCTATGTTGAGTTTGTGATCAAGATGGTTTATTGTAAACCACCCCTTCTCCAAGAATCTGTGTGGGATACCCCTGAGCTAGTTGGTCAAGCTAAACAACAACTTGGAGAGTTGGAAGGTAAAAGCTTGTCTGATTTAGTTCGTGTTAAGGGATATCTTTCTGTGTGTGTGTGTGTGTGTTGAAGAAAGATGATATCTTCATCAATTGGTCCTTGTGATCAGTTGTTGGGCCTATTGTCTTACCCCATCTTTGATTTGAGTGTGGGCTATCCTCAAATCAAATCAGAACCAACGATATTCGTAATGTTGTCTTACTCGTGGTTGATCCCTTGAGCATACACCATTATATCTTTTGGTCTGACCAATACTATCACCGTGTTCACTTAATCGTGGAATTCCATTTATATGGAAAGTGGATGAATTGTTGTTGAGCCCATCGACAACATCCTTATCTTGTCCATGATTCATGTTGAACATTAAGCTAGTGTTGGAAACTTTTGAAAGCATTTCTTCATGCTAGCTCATGAAGCATATGTTCGGATGAAAGAAGTGGCTCTCTCTAACTCATGTGCATCTGGTGCAAGCTACCACCATGGGTTTGAGAAAGTTAGTTTTGCTTCCTCTGGAATCGTCCCAAGTTAGTCACGCATGTGCGAAGTACTCTATGGTTTGATAGGTTGGCCGCCTCCATTCTATATGTGTTCCTAGCACACCAAGCCACTGATTGACTTGCTCAAGGATAAGAAGTTCATCGATAAGTGCACAAGGACTCCGATATCCTCGATGATGGTTCCCCACCTGAACTCGATAGTGTTTTATTGTAAGACTACCATGTGATAATGTTTTGTCTGGGACAACGTGTTCACATGTGTGTAGCAGAACCAGCTCATGTTTTGGAGCTTGCTATCGTAGTTCATTTTCCGAGAATCTCGCAACGTCATCTCGTCGATTTGTGTTGCAAACTTTCATTTTTTTGGACTTGACGAGTCTGGAATATTCTGACACCAATCAGATCTGAATCTCAGGCAGACTTGATGGTTGGAATGTTTCCCAAGAACTATAATGTTGGTCTCTCTATAACCCGGTAAAGTGGATGTCGTGGCCGACACACCTAGCCGGAAGATCTATCATTGTAGTATCTTGAATGAGCACTTTGACCATCTTCTCCATGAGGATTTCGAGTGACTTATTATAGAAGTTGCTCCTTATGGATCCTTTGTATTCCGAAGTCCGAACTTTACTTGATGGCCATGTTGATGCTTTTAAGCATGATCGTGGTACCTAGAACGTCAAGGAGAACATTAGAAGCGGAGTGTTAAATGTTTCTCGGTCAATCATCCAGATTTTGATCCCTTGGCCTCACTAAGGTGAAATCTGAGAAAGTGTTATCTTCCTTTGCATCTGCATCGTCCACCACTATTCATCATGGTAGTAAGATGTGTTGCCAGGATCCTTGACACGGATATTGGTAAAACCTTGATGGATATGGAAATGCTCAAGTTCTTGAGAGCACGCACAAGCGCTAGGTGTTATCATCGGCACTAACTGGGATTGCTCTCAGTGTCCTCAGTTATGCTATAACTTTTCGAACAGTGGACTCACTCTCCACTGTTGAGCTTCTCCCCAGTTACTAAAATCATTCCTTGTGTTGTTTTCAACAAGGTAATCCACATCATCCATTCTAATCCGGGTATGCCATTCTACCGAACCCCTCTAAACGATCTCTCGAGAATTGTCTTAGGCTGGTATAAAGAGTTTCAATGATCTCTAAATCAAAGGTAATTCTTTTTGCCACTTAAGGGGATATTTCTACAAGTCACCTTCCCTAAGGTGCATTGTTATGGTATCATGGCAACTCAACTCCTCGCTACGTTGACAACCGTTCACCACCTTCTTAGGTATGGAATTATTGCCTACCTAGTGACCCTTCATCATCTGTTCCACTCCATCCCTCCAGATGTGTGCTTCATGTCTCAGCTCGAGAGATGTTGCTATGACTCACTCTGTGAGTTGATCCTAAGTTGATTGATCTTCGAGAAGATCGATTCTTATGGAATTGTCCCTTTCCTCTTGTTGTCATGTTAGATGGAGATCTCAGAGCAAGACGTCGAGACAAAGATGGTGATCGAATCAACGTTCTCGTGAAGTGCACCTTGGATCGTGAAGATTGTGTTAGTTTGCGTCCCCCCATCATCTTACCCTATGCTTGAATCTCGAGACGAGATTCTTGTTTAGTGGGGGTGAGTTGTCACATCCCTGGTCCTGTTATGCACTAGGCTAGACCTTCGTGTGAGCATCATGTTTTAATTCAAATGAAATTTGAATTGAGGAATTTTCAAAAGCCTCAGAAGACCTCTAAAAATAACCAACATTTAAATCTCATCAAATGAGTCCAAGAAAATATTCCTCTTAGTCTCTGAAAATATTGGAAAGAGGTAAAACTCGAAACAATATTTTTGGAATCTCAGAGATATTTATTTTGGGCCTTTGAATTAAATAAGTAACTATTTGCATTGGATATATATTTTTATATAATTAATATATGTCCAATAATTCTGGAACATTTTATGTGGTTTGGTATATTTTAGTTCTAGCCACATAATTGTTTTCAGCATTTTATCAGATGGTTTAGTGTTTTTACTAAATCAAAACAAAACAGAACAAAATAGAAAACAGAAACAAAAATTAAAATAGAGACAGAGTGTTACCTGTCGCTTACCAGCAGCCCACTTACCTCGGCCCAGCACCGTAGTCGGCCGGCCCAGCCCACCAGCGCCTCCCTATCGTCTTCCTCCTCGGGACAGTAGGACAGGGGCGTGTGCCCACTGCGCGCACGCACGCGCAGTGCCACCTCCTCCCTCCCTGCCTGCCTGCCCCCTTCCACGACGCTGCTGTGGACGCCACGACACCTCCTGGACCCACTGGTCAGTCTCTGTTCCTGCCCTGTGTCACTGACGTGTGGACCCCACACGTCAGGTTTGACCTGGTCAACCGCAGTTGACTTGCTGACATCACAGTGAGGTAGTGCTCACGCCATAACTCATTTTCTGGATTAATTTTAATTCAGGAAATTCCAGAAAATATCCAAAACTTCAAAAATTCACAGAGATTAATCGGTAACTCCAAATCAAACAAATTATATGTGAAAAATGATCAGAAAAATCCAATCTATCCATCTGTATCATTTTCATGCATGTTAGAACAACTTATGGCTACTGTTTAGGACAAATCAAATGAATAGCATTTAGATAACCACATGTGGAGTTTGAATTTGAACCTTGGATTCAAACCAACTTCATTTAATCTGTTTGCTAGTTGCATTAGCCCAAATCACAGCATATTGCCATATCATGATCATGCATCATATTGTCGCATTGCATTGATTGTGTTTCTTCTTTGTTTTTCGGTGTTTATCCCCTCTCAGTAGACGTGTTCCGACGTTGTGATCGTTGACACTGATGAAGACTCAATGCTATCTTCAGAAGTGTCAGGCAAGCAAAACCCCCTTGTTCATTCTGATACAATCCCACTCTCTCGCTCCTGCTCTCTTTTAATGCATTAGGACAACACCGATTCATCTGTTACTTGTTGCGGTAGCTGAACCCCTTTATCCTCTGCATGACCTGTCATTGCCACAGTAAATAGATGAAACCCACTAGCATGAGTAGGAGTTGTTTGAGCCCTGATGTGCCTACTCATTCATGCTTGTTTGTCATGCCTGCTATTGCTTAGAGTTGAGTCAGGTCTGATTCACCGGGGATGAATCGGAGGTGTGTAAACATGTCCTACTGTGTGTGAGCTAAGTGTGTGAACACGATTTGGTAAAGGTAGCGGTGAGAGGCCATGTAGGAGTACATGGTGGGTTGTCTCATTGCAGCCGTCCTCAGGAACTGAGTTCTGTATTTGTGATCCATGAAACTACCACACATTGGGATCCTTAATTGACTCTCTCGACTTATTAATCAACATGATCTCTGTCTAGGAGTTGCAACTAGTTTCTGGTGTTTGTAGGTAGTGTTAGTAGTCTACCAAGTGGCACCCGGTACAGGTGGGCTTGGGACAGACTAGGCACAGTGGCACGCTGTACCAAGTGGCACCCGGATGGTGGGCTTGGGAACCCTGCTCACATCGTTTGGGGCCGTGAGCGACACCCCGGCCGGATCTCCTTGCGGATAGAACCCGAATAGGCGATAAACCTGGACGAGAGACTTGTGTGGTTAGTCAGGTCGTGGCCGACACCCTCGCTGGGCTTCCGCTTGAAGGTTGCCGAGTACATGTCGTGTAAACGTCGGTAAGTGGTGAGAGCGTGTGTGAAGAAGTACACCCCTGCAGGGTTAATATGATCTATTCGAATAGCCGTGTCCGCGGTAAAGGACTTCTGGGTTGCCTGTACAGTTCATAGACAAGTGAAAGTGGATACTCTAAAATACGCAAGATAAGCGTGAGTGCTATGGATGGCGTTCTCGTAGGGAGATGGGAGCGGATCCATAATGGTGTATTGATATGGTGAATATGTGGACTCGTGTGCGCCACCTCAAAAGAGTTATTTGCAGTCGTAGTTCAGGATAGCCACCGAGTCAAAGCTGGCTTGCTGCAGTTAAACCCCACCACCCCCTTTGTTGATAATGATGCATATGTAGCTAGTTCTGATGTAAGTCTTGCTGGGTATATTTGTACTCACGTTTGCCTATTTTATGTTTTTGCAGAGACTTCCGTCTCACTAGTAGTTCCGCATGGACTTCGACGTTTAGCTTGTTACCTCAGCTACGATCTTGTGCCCTCGGCAGGATCTGGTAGATAGACAGGCTTCTCAGCCCTTTTCATTTGTAGATGTCTGTACTCAGACATGTTAAGCTTCCGCATGTGCTTGTTGTTTGTATGCTCTGAATGCTGGGTCGAGTTACCCATGTTTGTAATATCTCGCTCCTCGGAGCCTATTGAATAAATACTTGAGTTGTAGAGTCATGTTGTGATGCCATGTTGTATTTGCATATATCGAGCATATTGTGTGTATGTTATTGAAATGCTTGATATGTGTAGGATCTGACTATCTAGTTGTTTATCCTTAGTAGCCTCTCTTACCAGGAAATGTCTCCTAGTGTTTCCATTGAGCCATGGTAGCTTGCTACTGCTCCAGAACACTTAGGCTGGCCAGCATGTGTCCTTCTTCGTTCCTGTGTCTGTCCCCTCGGGGAAATGTCACGCGATGAATTCCGGAGTTCTGTTAGCCCGCTACAGCCCGGTTCACCGGAGTCCTGCTAGCCCAGTACTACAGCCTTGATTCACTCGCTGATGACCGACACGTTCGTTGCTGGGCCATGTATGCCTATCCCTGTAAGTTAGTGCCACTTTGGGTTCACGACTAGCCATGTCAGCCGGGTTCTTTGTCATATGGATGCTAGCGGCACTATCATATACGTGAGCCAAAAGGCGCAAACGGTCCCGGGCCAGGTAAGGTGGCACCCGTGGGAATACCGTGCGTGAGGCCGCAAAGTGATATGATGTGTTACATGCTAGATCAGTGTGACTCAGGATCGGGGTCCTAACAATTATCTCAACATTTTTGTGTTCTCTACTACTTCCTCCGTTTCTAAATATTTGTCTTTTTAGAGATTTCAAATGGACTACCACATACGGATGTATATAGACATATTTTAGAGTGTAGATTCACTCATTTTGCTTCGTATGTAGTCACTTGTTGAAATCTCTAGAAAGACAAATACTTCTTCCATCTCAAAATAAGTGTCTTGAGCTTAGTACAAATTTGTATTAGAGCTAGTATAAAGTTGAGACACTTATTTTGAGACGGAGAAAGTATTTAGGAACGGAGGGAGTATATGTGTTCCTATCATGTACCTTCCAGAAGTCTATTCTCTACCACGCCTGTGGGTCTCTCCGGTCATGACGCTACAACCAATTGCCTAATTGCAACGCGCATTTGGCATTGCATGAACTGATGGCATCTTTTCAGCATCATGTGCTGTTGAAACACATTAATCAACATGCCAGTCTTTGGCTGTAAACTCAAAAACAAGTGTAGAACAGAGAATGCAGACAAGCGAAGAGGTACAGATGATAAAAGCGACTTGACCATGGGAAAACCAGATCTCAAGCAAAATGATTACAGAGCAAAGAGATGTGGCTTACAAGTTGTAGTTAATCAAAGCAAACATCCATGTGACCTCAGTGCTCTGGATACTGTGATAGATCGAGGTATCCAAGAATGAAAGGATAAACCACATGATCACACAGTAAGCATACTACACTGATGCAGCATAGAGCCTGCAGACACGTGAATAGAATTGAAGATCTGATCAGACTAGTAAGCACGCACAAGAAGAATTATAACATGGCACTTGTGCATAATATATACTCCCTCCGTCTAGAAATACTTGTCGGAGGAACGGATGTATCTAGATGCATTTTAGTTCTACATACATTCATTTCTATTCATTTTTACGACAAGTAATTCTGGACGGAGGGAGTATATGAGAAGAACACAAAGATCAGGGAGAATTGTCTGCCCAAGGGTATCACACAAATAAAGAATTCAGCTATATTCAGAAGCTGGACACGGACAAGCAAACTGACTTGACAAAGGGAATACAAGCGAGCAGTCTCACCCAGCAAACCATAATACCACACTCTTAAAGACATGTTGCGGCTTGGCAACCGGAAAGACAAGTGCTAATGATATATCAACAACGGCGAAAGAAAACAAGCACCACACACTCAATACTTCATATTCAGCAAACAAAAGGTTTGAATCTGAAGTCGGTCCGTCGGTTCTAGACTTCTTGGGCTATGGTGTTGCCAGCATCTATTGCCATCTCAGCATCCCCCTACAGGCATAAATGTTTCACTTAATTAAGCAAGAACGAAACAGTAACCTGGTACAGATGTAGTGTACTCTCAGTTGCTAGAAGACTGTCGAAATTCTTACCATGTTCTCCTTATCTTCATATGTGATCTCCTTCACCGCATCAACTGAAATATAGTTTTGCCATTAGCAAAGCCTATAGTAAAGTGCAGAAAGAGGTGATATTTACGTTAGGAACTCAGGAAAGCTATGGCGCTTACCAGATTCTTGATCTGCATCAACCAGCGAAACATCACTACCTCCATTGCAATCCTCTTGCTGCTCCTTAGCCTGCTTCTTGGTTTTCTTTATGGTATTTTTGGCAGCTTCTTTTGCAGGAGCATTTTTGGCTGGATTCCGGTTATAGGAACCTCTGATCTTGGCATCAGGCTTCTCCTTCTGACTGTTCTCTTTTTTGCCATCTTTACTCTGAGTTGCAACAGAGTTCAGGGACCTGGGTTTCAGATTACCCTTTGGAGTCACATTGGCAGCACTAAGAGCAACCTTGTCAGACTTTTTTGGCTCCTGCGAGGAGTCCAGAGAGATCTTTAGCTTCTCAAAATCTTCCACGATATCATAAACCTGAAGAACCTCCTTCACCGGCTCCTCCAATTCTGTTGCAAGGCCATGCCGGGCCACATAAGCCTTGAGTTCTTCTCTCATCCTATCCAGAGGCTGTGGAAAACACAATAATATGATCAGTGATTCAATGAAAGAAACTGAACAGTCTGCACTAATCACAGATGATCAATTGATATTTACCTCGCATTCTGACTCAAGGGCAAGCTTGAAGAAGCCCAGAGAGATAGAGTGCTTCGAAGCAGCCTCTGCAAGCCTAATCTGTGTCATCCAATATGAGACCGAGGAGAGTGTACTGAACTTGCGCCTTGCTGTAGACATGGATGCTTCAGATGTTGGGGTATCCAACCTCCCAAGGCTGTCTGCCCTCCTCGAGCGAACCCCTGACACTGGAGTAATAGTTCCAGTAGGAGTAGGCCTTGGACTAACACCTGGCTTTGTTGGTATTGAGTGCCTCCGGGGAGGTTTGGCTGATTTATCCTTCACGGCAGAAAGATCGAGAGCACAGCTCTTGGTGACATATGAAGATGGTTTGGCCCTATATATGGAGTGCAATTAGAAGTGATTTCAAAATAACAAAGTTATTTGGCAGCAATTTCAAAGTTGGAACCCAGGAGGCCTCAGAGTAAGCTGGTAGTCAATTTTACACTGACATAGCACCAAACAGGTATGCTTAGTTTTAACGCAATAATGTGGGCATCAGCATTTGCATGGTGGCCTATTGTTTTCCCAGAGACTTGCTGAATTGTTTATATTATAACTCAGGCCTATGATGGCTAAGCTTCTAGAAAAAAACTAGGAACATCTGTATGCACACGGGCCTCCATTAATTCCCTTTCTGGGCTTTCCTGTTCCTAATTTCACAGGACTAGAGATGATTCCGATTGAAACATAACCTAGTGGGTGTAGCACCGCTAAAAAAAAACTAGTGGGTGTAGCGCTGGCTACTGTTCACATGTCACGGTGTGACCTATGCTTAACTGCAGTTCTGAAGAAAAAAAAACTATTCTTAACTGCAAGTACCAAGTCATAAGTTCCCTTTGGTACTGTGAACTGTCCTGTCTTTAAATAGGCAGGTCTGGTTCTGTACAGTTTGCAGATCCAAATATTGTTTGACTGGACAAACGTCTAGCAGCTATAAATGTGACAGGCCAATCCATCCGTTGTAAATATAATCATTGGCCTTGCCAATTCTACGAAAAATAAAAAATAAACCTATCTAAACAGGGTCATGCTAAGTACTCCCTCCGTTCCTAAATATAAGTCTTTGTAGAGATTCCACTAGATGGACTACATAGGAAGTAAAAGGAATGAATCTACATTTAAAATGCATCTATATAAATCCATATGTGGTTTATAGTGAAATCTCTACAAAGAATTGTATTTAGGATCGGTGGGAGTACTTGTTCTGCTTCCATTCCTCTCTGAGAGTATTTAAAAATTGAAACAAAAAGAACTAGTACTGTACTCCTATTTTTTAGAACAATTAAAAAAAGGAATCACATATCAAGAGTAGGCAATAATATCATCAAAATGTCGGAACGAGAACGGGAGGTAAGATGGGAGAAAAGGGGTACCTTCGCGAAGCAGGACCGCTAGGAGGAGCATCCGCCGCCGCTGGCGGCGGCTCCAGCTTGCCCCGGCCCGCCGAGCGCAGCGGGTACCGCAGCTTGGACCCCTTCGCCGCCGCAGACCCTGCAGGACCCAAAACCCTAGATCAGAACCCACAGACCACTCGCTCGACCTCCACCCAAAATCCCCTAGAAAATCGACGGAAAAAACAACAATATCTCCGCATACCGCAGCCGCCCGACTGATCGCCCGAGGAGGCCATGAACTCGAACGACGGACCCACCCAGGCGAGGAATCGAACGGACCTCTCCCAAGTCTCCAACGGAAATTGGAACCGGCGATGGGGAATGGAACCCTTCGGCGGAAGAATCGAGAGAGGGGAGGGTTTTGGTTCGGTTTTGGAATGGAAGGAGCGCGTTATAAATACAATCCTATGATAACGTTGGCTCGCACAGATGGGGGGCGTACCCACGCGCCTGGCGCCGGCTGGATGGCACGCGGACGCGGGGGGGCCGGAGGGTTCCGTTGGGGCTGCGGGCCGCCCTGTCAGCGGCGCGAGGGTGCGGGCCGTCGCGTGCGTTTCGGGTTGAGGGGGAGGGGAGCGGGGGGAAGGGGGCCCCGCCGCGCCGTTTTGAATCGCGGGGAGGGGGCGGGCGGGAAATCGGCGGCCGTTGGCGTCGGGCCGGCGGGACGGGGGAAATTTCGAACTGGGGCGCGTGAATCGCGTTGAAGTGGTGGGCAGGGAGGTTGGTCACGCGGGGTTAAGAGGCCGTGGGGTCCATTTGGTTTGTCTGCGATGTGATCTGGGCCATTTTGTTGCGCGGTCTGGCCTGGCATATCCTTGGTTCGGGATTCAGCCCGGCCCATGTACGGAGAGCGGGTAGTTTGTGTTTCAGGTTTGAGGGCAGCCGGTTTTATTCGGGTTTTTCAATTTTTTGGTTCATTATTTTTATTTACTTTAATTTCATGAACATTTGTAGAAGAGTTTTAATATGTTGTAAAACTGTGTACATTATTCATATTCGCAAAAAATCAAATCCGTGAATATTTTATAAACTCGTAATTTGCTTTCCAAAATTCATGGAAAATTTAAATTCATGAAATTTTCAATTGCAAATTTTTTAGAATATGTCAAGATTTTCTTCAAATTTGAGACTTTTTAAAAACTTATTAACGCTTGAAATTCATGAATATTTTTCAAATATGTGAAAAATTTCTAAAAAGCACAAAAATGTTGAAATTTGTTTAAAATGGTATTTAGATTTTTTTTTAACTTACCAGGAGTACAAGACCAAGCTCATTCTAAAATAATATTTTTAAGGCAAAACACACTTCATTCATCATTCAACAAGATGTTTACAGGAATAACAACAGGATCATAAGGGTTTCCCAGCCGGACATGATGACCAACATCTAAGCTGTTTTTTTAGGTAAGCACAAAAATGGTTGAACTGGGGTACAGAGTGAGGGTTTTTTTAGAACAGGGTACAGAGTGAGGCACGCTAGAGAAAGAAGCTATTGGGCCTGCCCCATCCGCGCAGATGTGCATTATAGCGGTAGTTGGCTACTGAAGGCGAGGAATAGGAGGTGTCGTCTCGCCTAGACTCGTGGGGTTTCTTCTCAGCCATAGGGAGAGATGGGTGTGTTTATTTATGTATGTTTTCTTAGATTCGGTTTTCAAAATAGTTTATCTCCTGAACCATGCGTCCACTTTCACTGTTGCATTTATCGTGTCGAGATCTTTAAAACTAGATCGCATGTTTATAGGTTTTAATGAATTTTTTCGATGGTGAAATATGTGCTCCAAAATTGTACTAACATGTTCTTCAAAATTATACTAACATGTGCTTGTAAAATTGTACCAACTATGCTTCACCTTTTGAACAGCACAAATGAGCTTCACTTTTGGAGAAGCGCAGTTGTGCTTTTCAGGTGAGAAGTACAACTGTACTTCACTTTTGGGGAAGCATAGTTGTGGTTTTGTCTTTACACACAAAAAAAAGGAAAATAAAAAAAGTCGTAAAAAACATCCTAATGAGGGAAGCGCCTAGCATGCAATACGGGGCGGTGTTGGGGCATTCCACATGGCGTTTTGGGGCTCTCCCGCGGGGTTACCCTCTAGTTAGCTCCTACCATCTGTCAAATACGATCGGCCAGTGTGAACAATATATTTAGTTTTTTTTGTTTGATGGTGATTGATAATTGAATTGTAATGCCATCCAATTTAGTTAATTCTCCTAGGAGTCAAGTTGGCTTTCATGTGATTACTGTATTATTTTTTGGTTCTTCCTCCACATATGTATAAATCTACTACTATATCGGTCGTCTCACTCTGTGCATTTTAAAACCGAACCGAACCGAATTCACGATTTTTATGGTTTCTGGTTTCGATATGGTATGAGCTTTTCATACCGTTTTGAATTTCGATTTTTATGGTATATACCGAAAAACCGAATGGTTAACCGAATAAACCGAAATAAAAATATATATTTCCTGAGGCAAACAACGATACAAGTAGTCATTTTTCTTGTATAAGAGTAAAATTTCCTGCAAAGAACACCCATTTTTTCTTGTAACGTAGTAATTTTTCTCTTGCAAAAATGCTAACCACGTCGTCCATAACCTTTCAAGCCATGAATTGGGGCATGCATATATACTTATATAAAGTTATATACTATTTGTATTTAAAAAGTATGTGTTTGAATTTATAAGTTTGTAAAATATAGTATATCATTTTCAAATTCGCGTCAACTTTGGTTATTATGGTATATACCGAAACCATACCGAAATAATTTGGTATATACCGAAACCGAACCGTATTTTAATATCATACCGTATAAACCGAAGTATTAATACCGTACAAACCGGAAAACCGTATAAACCGAATCATGCAAACCGAATAAACCGAACGCACAGAGTGACGGTCGTCAGAGGAGAAGTGATGAATCTGAACAACTTGCACCACCTGGAACTCCATTTGGAAGGTAGCGAACGGATAGCAGAGAGCGAGCGAGGAAACACCGATACCGTGAAATCAAGTGAGGAAACTCCGATGAGGAGAGGTAGAACTGCCATTGCCCATATTTATATGGACGGAGAATGCCTACGGGGGTCGTGGTAAAGGTGTTCTGGTAGCTCAATGAGCTCTGCTATGGGAATCCTCGCCGGCCGGTTCAATACGTTCCATTGGGAACACACGACCTAGTAGTTGAACGAGCGCCTTTGTAATTGCAACGCCCGACCAGTGATTGAGGAAGCATGAAATATGTTCATACTTCTTCAGAGCAAAGCTACTAGAATAGCCCAACTTTAAATGGGAGATCATCATCGTCTATGGCCCCGCTGACCACCGGCACTCGCCAACCTTTCTTGACAAGCTCCGCAATAAGGTCGCGGCCACTCAACTCCCAGTGGTGGTAGGCGGTGACTTCAACCTCATCCGCTCGATCGAGGACAAGAGTAATAACCTCGTCAACTTCCCGCGGATGCAGTTGTGCAATGACTGCATCACTAACCTTGGTCTCCGAGAGTTAGATAAGGTTGGTGCCAGGTTTACCTGGACCAACCCTTAGGTGGAGCCGGCGCGGTCGGTTCTTGATCGTGTCTTCGTCTCCCCTGAGTGGGAACTGTGATGCCCCCTGGCTTCCCTCCGTGCCATCATCCGGATTGGACTCGACCACATCCCGCTCCTCCTGTCTTCCACCGACGAGCGCCCCCCATCCCCCCGCGTTTTCGCTTCGAGACCTTCTTGCTTTCCCAAGCCGGATTTGTCGACGCGGCCCGGGACTGCTAGGTGGAGGACCGGGCTTCCCCTCCCCGGATCCCGTCGGCCGTCAATGCTTGGCAGTTCTGTGCCAAATGTGGCCGCCAATTCATGAAGGGTTGGGGCGTCAACCTGGGGCGTGACCTCCGGGAGCGAAAAAAGCCCTCCTAGTGTCTATCCAGGCTCTTGATCTCCGTGCAGACTCCTTGGGCCTTAGTCCCGAGGAATGGCTCTTGCTCAATGATATGGAAGATCAACTTTCTGTCATATATTCCGATGAGGAAGCTTATTGGCCGATTCGAGGTAACCAGAAATGGGTCCTTAAAGGCGACGCGAACACCGCTTATTTCCAGGCCATCGCCAATGGTCGGCGTCGTCGCAACACTATCCCCTTCCTTTGGGACGGGGAGTCTCTCTTGCAGGGTATGTGCGACATCCGTGCCCACGTCGATGGCTTCTTGATGTCTACTATGCAACCTTCTCCTTGTAGACGTTGTTGGGCCTCCAAGTGCAGAGGTTTGTAGGACAGTAGCAAATTTCCCTCAAGTGGATGACCTAAGGTTTATCAATCCGTGGGAGGCGTAGGATGAAGATGGTCTCTCTCAAGCAACCCTGCAACCAAATAACAAAGAGTCTCTTGTGTCCCCAACACACCCAATACAATGGTAAATTGCATAGGTGCACTAGTTCGGCGAAGAGATGGTGATACAAGTACAATATGGATAGTAGATATAGGTTTTTTAATATGAAAATATAAAAACAGCAAGGTAACTAACACTACAAAAAAATACACTTCCGTGATGATACGTGTTTGTCACAGTAGGTCGCGTTTTTTGTCATGCATGTACATCCATGACGATTTTATGACAGAATCAATATAGTTATACCTGTGCTGTCATAGAAGTGTTCCATGACATTATCAAAATTATCATCACGGAAGTGTCCACTTCCATGACGATAAATCGCGTGTCACACAAGTGTTTCCGTCAAGGGTGACCGACACGTGGCATCCACCGTAACGGAACGCCGTTAAGCTATCGGATCCGGTTTTGGATCCGATAACCCGTTAACAGTCCGGACCAATGGGGATTTTCCACGTGTAAAATCATCATTGGCCGCAGGAAACACGTGTTGCCTCACCGTTAGGACAGATGTCATCCACTCATTGGACATGAGGCGCCTATGATAGGTCGACACGTGGCACGACCCAACAGTGGCCCATTCCGGTGAAAAAGGTCGGCCCAGTAAAAACTAGCAGGCCGGCCCATATAAGGCCTACTTGTGTCAGGTCCATTTAAGCCCACGGCCCATACGAGATGTGCCAATTCGGCCTGTCAACGGTCCATTAAAGATTTGACACCATTGCAGCCCATCGTCAGTTCGAGCCCGTTAACAGCCCGCTATATATTTGGGCTCAATATCAGCCCAATGAGATTTTGGCCTGTTAACAACCCATTCAATGGATGGGCCAATTTTCAGGATGTACATCTTTCGGCCTTTTAGCGACCCATTTAAATGTTTGGCTAATTTCTGGCTCAGTGTGTCTTTCAGCCCGTTGACGGCCCATAAATCAGATGGGCCATTTGTAGTCGGACCTGAGTTTCGGCCTTTTAGCGGCCCATTTAAGTGTTGGGCCAATTTCCGGCCTGGTGTCTCTTTCAGCCTGTTGACAGCCCATAAATCAGTTGCGCCATTTGTAGTCGGACCTGAGTTTTGGCCTTTTAGCGACCCATTTAAGTGTTGGGCCAATTCACGACCTTGTGTGCCTTTCGGCCTGTTAATGGACCATAAATGAGTTGGGCCATTTGTAGTTGGACCTTAGTTTTGGCCTTTTAATGGCCTGTGCCCTTCATGGTTCATTACCAGGCCAGTTTCTCTTTCGGCCTGCTAAAGGCCCACAACACAGTTGGGCCATTTATAATACGACCTGACTTTCGGCCTCTTAGCGGCCCATGCTCTTCATGGTCCAGTACAAGCCCGCTGTCTCTTTCGGCCTGCTAAAGGCCTACAGGATAGTTGGGCCATATGTAGCCCAAACTTAGTAACGACCTATTAACGGCCCGTGAAATCAATTGGGCCCACCTGTTGCCCGATTCGATGTCGGCCTGTTAACGACCCGGGAGGTAAGAGGGCCGACCATTAACTTTCGGCCTAGTAACGACCCATTAACTTAAGGGGCCCACTAAAGTTTGTACATGTTTTTAGGCCAAATTAGATAATTTGAGCCCATTACGACGAGTAATTATGCACAGGACCAAAACCGATCAAGCAAAGGTATGGCATAAAGGGAAAAACGTTGCACATCCAGCATATATTACAGGAAATTACATCCACTAGGCAATCAAAGATTGATGCCAGTGCAAATAAATGAGCAGAACCTAACGATCTACAACGTCACAATCTGCAACCTCAGCACAGATGACGCCCATAGGCATGTGGGCAAGTTCTTACTGCTTTGCTACACTGTCTTTGAAAACATTGATTAGTTGTTGTGTCGCACGACTCTGCACCTCTGATTCATCCACCATTTCCATCATTGCTTCAGCCATTAATTGATTCATAAACATACATTTATTCCGTTGCATTCGAGACAGAGGATACTGAACAGATTCAAATGGCGATTCTGGCAGGCTTGTATTATTGATAGTGGAGAGTGTCTCGCCCACTACATCATAACATAAATTGGGAGGGGAACCAAACAGATTAATCATGAGTTATTGCCATATTACCTGGCCTAGATTTATTGGAAAGAAACAATGGGGTTACCTTGCTGTTTTCAGAGTTTGTCTTCTTATTTTCAGCAGCCTGCACCAAATTAACACACTAGCATTGCTATCATTGGCCAAGTCAGATAATAGGAAAGCAACATTGACACAACGAATGTTTGGGAAACTAGCCTACACCAAATTAACACAATATGGCACAACTATCATCAGCCAGGTAAGGTAATACGAAAGCAACATTGACACAATGAATGAATGGGCAAGCAGAGAAGCACTACAATTCAGTAATGTGCATGATATGAGATACTACACTCATGCAGCTCAGTATGCAAAACTACTAGGCAGTTTTCCTTACAAAAATCAACATTGGCGCCTTTAACATTTTGTTACAACTAATTTTAGATCAGATAAAGGTTAGATTCATGCCGATTAACAAAATACATGCTGATGTAAAAATATAGTGATATACAACAGGACTTACATCAGCATTGGAGCATAGAGAATTCCCGCAAGATATTTTCCTCAAATACAATCCCAATGGAGGTAGTCTTCTATCGTTTGACCTTATTTTCTAAAAGAGAGATGGGTAAGAAACATGTAGAAAATATGATCAGAATGCTATAAAATTTCATGATGCGAGGATACGCACACACTTCTTAGAATGGAGTTGACATTCTTTTGCTGGACTGGAGCGGACTAGTTCTTTAGCCATTGGAATCTGCTTATTATCAGTGGGAGTTGTGTTTCTCTATGCTGGAGTAGTATCTATGAAAAATGGAGTTGGTTTATTATCTCCTGGCGTTTGGATCTTTTGCAAAGACCTGGTTTGTAACCTTTCAGATTATAACATAGCCGTCTTCCCCTTGCATGCCTTATATAAAAGAATGGTGCTTTAATTATAAAACATGCTACAATAGAGATGGAATAGGTACTGAATAATAGAAAGACATGACATATTGACAGGTATTCCCTCCATTCGGAAAAAATGGATGGGTCTAGGCGTATTTCAGTTCTAGATACATCCTTTTTTATTCATTTCTGTGACATGTAATCCGGACGGAGGGAGTATGATGTAAGAGCTAGGGATACGACATGACAACACAGTAAAAAACACTGAAAACCCACTGCAGAACCAAAGTATTCAAACCCACTGATATGAGATAGTGCACTCATGCAGCTCAGGATGCAAAACTACCAAGCAATTTTCCTTACAAAAATCAACATTGTGGCCTTTAATCATACATTTTGCTACAAATAAATTTAGATCAGATAAAGGTTGGATTCACGCCGATTAACAAAATACATGCTGATGTAAAAATATAGTGATATACAATAGGTACTTACATCTACATTGGAGCACAGAGAATTCCTACAGCAATCTTTCCTCACATACGATACGAGTGCAGAAATTCTTCTATCTGTTAAGCTTATTTTCTAAAAGAGAGATGGGTAAGAAACATGTAGAAAATATGATCAGCATGCTATAAAATTTCATGATGCAAGGATACACACACGCTTCTTAGAATGGAGTTGACATATTTTTGTTGGACTAGAGCGGACTAGTTCTTTGGCCACTGGAATCTGCTTATTATCAATAGGAGTTGGGTTTCTCTGTGCTGGAGCAGTATCTATAAAAATTGGAGTTGGTTTATTATCTCCTGGCATTTGAATCTTTTGCAAAGGCCTTGTTTGTAACCCTTCAGATTCTAACATAGTCGTCTTCCCCTTGCATGCCTTGTATAGAAGAATGATGCTTTAATTATAAAACATGCGACAGCAGAGAGATGGAATAGGTACTGAAGAATAGAAAGGCATGACATATTGACATGTATTCCCTCCATCCAGAAAAAAAATAGATGGGTCTAGGCGTATTTCAGTTCTAGATACATCCTTTTTTATCCATTTCGGCAACATGTAATTCGGACGGAGGGAATATGGTGTAAGAGCTAGGGATACGACAGGACAACACAACAAAAAAACACTAGTTGAATGTAAAACTATATGCTAGCGGAATACGTACAGAAATAACTAAGGCAACATATACGTGTATGATTGGGAAAATAAGATGGCATTGCAACAGAGCACTAAAACAGCACTTCAATGTAAAAAAAACATGGTATGGCAGACAGATGAAGTACATACTGATGAATAACAATGCATAAGATATTCAGAAGCATGATGTCCAAATTAAGCAGATGGCATTGCGATAGAGTAGAATGACAGTACTTGAATTTGAAAACATGTTATCATGAATGGAATAGGTACTGAAAAACAGGAAGGCATGACATATTTACATGCATGATCAGCATGCTAAGCACATGGCATATGCATGTTGTACCCATATCACAAGCCAAGTTAGAACAAGGACCTTGTGGGGTGAAGAGGATTCATCATCTTTCTGCAAGTCTTCTGAAGAACTGCCTTTACATGTTCCATCATATTGGGTATCGTTGACATCAAGTTTATTGGCCTTTACATTGCTCCGTGAGGTTCTTGTTGATATATCAGTGTGTGCAATTATATCTGACATGCATGGAAGACAACTAGTAGTTAGATTTATGTAATGAGTGCTTGTAGGAGACGACATAAATAGTAGGATTGGGGTTAACTAGCAGCAACAGGTCTCAAAAACTAAAGGGAGAACACAGATGAAAGCTACAGAATATGTATCGCTTGTACTCAGTATTAACTAGATGGCACACAAAAGTATTAAAGAACAACATAGGTAATACTAGAAGTGGTATAATACTATAATCACCAGCCTGTGGGATAGCATTGGCTGATGGATGATAACTATGGAACAATGTTACCTAAAGAACAAGTATCTTAGCTGAACTATGGAACAACGTTAACTCCTTAACAAGACCCGTAAGAGATCGGCATGAATATATAGTGAAATGAGATAATCTATTTTCCATGCTTAGATGAAAAACAAAGCCACAAATGTTGCACACAAGTAAGATGAGGGTACAACCTATCTGGCCGCCATCCATAGAAGTGAGCATCATGTGCTGACTTGTCGATGGCCCTGCAGTTGTTGTGGCTGTCCATGTCGGGCACGCGCATTCGATGCAGGGAACTGTTGAGTGGGGACTATAGCTCCCTTCTGGTGTATGCTTCCCTTGTTGGAGCAGCTGCGGTGAGTCGGAAGACGGTGTGGCTGAAGGTGCAAATAACGCATAATGTTAAGAACGACATATCTCTTTGATCTGAAGAAATACACCAAGAGATCAACAGCAAGGTATGAGAGTGGTCACACGTCTGTTGACTGAAGACTAAATTGGGGTCACACGATTTTATTTTATTTTGGTACTGTCCGATCTACGCCAGATGGCTTGATGGTCGTCTTGAGCCTCCCGGTTGACACTGTTCGGAATCTTCCCCAAAGAGCCAGCGACCAACGGCAGAGCAGCCTGCCTCCGCCGTCCGTGGCCCCGACCAAAACCCCGCTCCCCGCCCCACCGCACTGCCGTGGTTGCGCCACCCCCGGGCCAATCCACAAAGACTCCCCGTCATCCAGATCCAGCGGTGGCAGTATCTTAAACCCACGCAACTCTAAGATAGCCATCTAAGCGCTGCTTCCGCGGCGAACTTGCGGCCCCGCACCCTTGTGTTAGACACCAGCCAACCGGCAGCCTAGGAGCTCCTCTGCCTCGAGGGGTGCTGCTTCCCATTGGGAATTGATTGGCCCAGAATAAAAATTCAGACAACTGACGCCTAAATAAAGTGATTTGAGATGATGGTGCGACCTATCTGGCGGCATGGTGAAGTAGGCAGGTCCATCTGCCAAGTCGGTGAGGCCGGCGCGGTTGTGGTGGCGACTGGCGGCAGGGAAACAACGATGTCGCGACGATCGACGGCTACGGGGAAGCAGCACCGGGACTCTGGATGGATCCGAAGTTGGAGCCGCTCCGGCGCCGTGAACAACGATGGGGGTGAATCGGCTCCGGTACGGTTCACGCGGCCGTCGTCGAGGCAGCTCCAGCAGCACGGAGTAAGAGGCACACGACCCAGTGCACGACGGCAAATGGACAACGTCTCCGGCATTAGGGAGGAGGGCGGCTGTGAAATTGGTGCGGTGGGGGCGCCATGGAGGAGGGGCTGAGGTTTCGCGGCTCGGGAGAAGGGAGCTTCCCGGAGAGAAGGTGATTTGGCGCCCACGAGGTATGAATGGGGAGGGAATTGGGAGGGGAGGGGAACCATGTCTTATAGACGCATTTGCCTGAAATGTGAGCGGGAGTTACAGTTCTACCCCTGCCTTTAGTCTTCTTGGCTTGGGTCTGTGTATTGATGGTCGGGAATAGTAGAGTAACTTTGCTTCTCTCCAAATAGTGGGGGGAGCAATTTCGGGCGAGGAGGGCGTGTTTTGAAATATAGTGGGCGCGAGCGATTTCGGGCGAGGAAAGCGTGTTTTGAAATAGTGGGCGCGAGCTATTTCGGGCGAGGAGAGCATGTTTTGCCGACCATGGTTTATGAATTATTTGGCACATGTCATTTCCGCCGAGGAGAAGGCGCGCTTGGATGAAGTTATTACGAACCTACCCTCGATGTACAACAGGCCAATTGATGCGTGTCCCATATAGTGGGGGCGAGTTGTCACATCCCTAGTTCTGGTATGACCTAGACTAGCTAGTCATGTGTGCATCATGTTTAAATTTCATTTAAGTTTGAAATGAGGATTTGTAAAACCCTCAGAATCATCTCTGGAAATGACCCAAATAAAAAAAAGTGCTCCAAAAGGGTCCAAGAAAATGTTCATGTTGCTCTCTGAAAATATTGGACAAAGATAAAAATCAAACCAATATTTTTAGGAGATCATAAGTATTTATTTTGGGCATTTGGAATTAATGCATAATTATTTGCATTGGATATATATTTGTTATATATATAATATATGTCCAAAAATTATGCCATTTGTTGAGGAGCTCTAGAATAATACCACTAGTTCCTACAAAAATTGGTATAAGTAAATAAAATGATTTAGTATTACTATTAAATCAAAACAAATGTCAGAAAATAGAAAAGAAAAAGAAATAGGAAAAAGGGAGCTTACCTCGCGCTTACCTCCCTGTGCAGCCTGGCCCGGCCCAGCAGCTCAGCCCACTGGCGCCTCTGTCGTCTTCCTCCCCCTCGGCCAAAGTAGCTGCGTGGCCGGCATGCCGCAGCCGCGCCACCACCTCCTCCCTGCCTGCCAGTCCTCCCCCTCGTCGCCCTGGATCGCCCGCGCGTCGCCATGCACCCCCCCAAGCCTCTCTCGCTTTCTCCCGTGCCCATTCCCTCTTCCTCTCGCTCTCTCTCTCACGGCCGAACGCGCCCGTCGCTGCCGCTTGCTGTTGCCGCGCCCACCGCCACACCCTCGCCTCTCCGACAAGCTCAGAAGCTCCGCTACGTCGCCCTTGTCCTCTCCGTCGAGCCACGCGACGCGGGAAGCCCTGGAGAGCCGCCTCGCCGCCGTCTTCAACTCCGGTCACCGGAGATCGCCCTCGCCATTCCGCTCGCGTCCGACCTCCACCGAGCTTGCTGAAGACGCCACTGGAACCGCCATGAGCTCCTGCCCCGCCCCCTCTCTCCGTTTCTCCGTTCTCGCGCCGTAGCTCCCGTTCCCCACCACGGCCGTAGCACCTTGCTGCCGTCCATATCACCGCCGTCACGCTAGCTACTGTAGCTCACGCCCGCGCACGTCAACGTGTTCAACTGCCTCCCAGCAAGCCAACGTCGCTGCTCGTAGCCCCTGCCGTGCACCGCAGCGCTGTGCGCGCACTTGGCCGAACTCCGTCCGCCACCGCGAGCTCCGCTCCGGCGAGCTCCGCCACCCCCGCAGCCTCCCGTCTGCTCCCCTAGATGCGGCAGCTCCCCAGCTACGCGTAGCCCGTCTCCACCATCGATTTGGTCCCCGGAGGACCAAATCTGAGGCCCTCCACCGCGTCTGGCCCCGCCGGCGTCGAGTCGCCGGCGGGTTTGACCCCGCTGACCAGGGGTTTGACCTCCCCTGGTCGCTAACAAGTGGGCCCAGGCCCCTGCTAATTTTAGTTAAGTGTTAATTAAACCTAATTAGCCTGTTGATACTGACATGTGGCCCCAGGGCCTTAACTAAGCTAGATTAGGATTAGATTAGTTCTAATTAATTTAAGTTAGTTAGTTAGACACTGACATATGGGTCCCGCTGGTCAGGTTTGACCTGGACCGACCCGTTTACCTACTGACATCACTCAGACATCATGCTGACGCAGTTATCTATTTTCTGGATTGAAATTAAATCAGGAAAATTCAGAAAATGATTTAAACTTCAAAAAATCATAGAAATTCAACCGTAGCTCAGATTGAAATAATTTATATATGAAAAATTATCAGAAAAATGCAATCTATCCATCGGTACTAGTTTCATGCATGACAAACCAACCTAAACCTGCTGCATAGGTGAAAACATATGAATGGCATTTATAAAGGGCTTAATTTGGAGTTGCATTTGAACCCTTGGTTCAAATGGACTTCATTCAAATAGAATGCTAGCTGCGTTAGCTCAAACAGCATCACATCTACATGCCATGATCATGCATCATATTGTTTCATATGCTTGTGTTTTGATTGTCGACACCGTTCCTTCTTGATAGGTCCTGCTCTGGAGAGTGTTCCAGAGTACCTGTCTGAGGAGCAGTGCCACACTTGTTGATCTACCAGACAAGCAAACCCCCTTGTTCATTCCGATACAATCCCACTCTCTCGCTCCTGCTCTCATTTATTGCATTAGGACAACAACAATTCAATTGCTACTTTGTGCTGCGGTAGTTGAACCCATTCCTCTGCATGACCTGTCATTGCCACAATAAATAGTTGAAACCCACTAGCATGTGTAGGAGTTGATTTAAGCCATTGTTGTGTTCCTACCATGCTATGCCTACTATTGCTTAGAGTTCGTCAGGTCTGATTCATTGGGAATGAATTGTAGTGCAGTGCGCTATGTTCTGATGCTGAGAGTTAAGTGTGTGAGCACGATTTGGTAAAGGTAGCGGTGAGAGGCCATGTAGGAATACATGGTGGGTTGTCTCACTAGAACCGTCCTTAAGCACTGAGTTCTATGTATGTTGTCCAATGACTCGATACTACCACACACACATTGGGATCCTTAATTGACTCTCTCTACTTATTAGCCGACTTGATCTCTGTCCAGGAGTCGCAACTAGTTTCTGGTGTTTATAAGTAGTGCTATTTTTCTACCAAGTGGCACCCGACAGGGTGGGTATGGGACAGACTAGGCACACGTGGCCTGGTGTACCGAGTGGCACCCGGATGGTGGGCTCGGGAACCCTGCACACATTGTTTGGGGCCGTGAGCGACACCCTGGCCGGATCTCCTTGCGGATGGAACCCGAATAGGCGATAAACCTGGATTAGAGTCTTGTATGGTTAGTCAGGTCGTGGCCGACACCCTCGCCAGGCTTCCGCTTGAAGGTTGCCGAGATACATGACGTGTACATGGCGGTAAGTGGCGAGAGCGTGTGTGAAGAAGTACACCCCTGCAGGGTTAACATGATCTATTCGAATAGCCGGGTCCGCAGTTATGGACTTCTTGGATGCTTACATGGTACATAGACAACTTGAAGTGGATACTATAAAATGCTCAAGACAAGTGTGAGTGCTATGGATGGCCTTCTCGTAGGGAGACGGGGATGAATCCATAGTAGTGTATTGTGTGGTGATTAGTGGACTCGTGTGCGTCATATCACCTCAAAGAAGTTTCTCGTAGTCGTAGAACATGATAGCCACTGAGTCAAAGCTGGCTTGCTGCAACTAAACCCCACATTACCCTCTTGATACAAATGCATGTATGATAGGATCTGATGTAAGTCTTGCTGAGTACCTTTGAACTCATGTTGCTTTATTTATATTTTTGCAGCGGAGACTTCGGTCTTACTAGTGTTCTCGTGGACTTCGACAAGTAGCTTGTACCTCAGCTACGATCTTGATAGGATGTTGTAGATAGTCAGGCTCTTTAGCCTTTTTCATATGTAGATGTCTGTACTCAGACATGTAATGCTTCCGCTTGTTGCTTGTTTGCTCTGAATGTTGGGTCATGTGACCCCTGCTTGTAATAAATGCTATGATGGCTCTTCTGAGCCTTTATCTATATGAGTCGTTGAGTTATGTTGTGATGCCATGTTGTACAACACATACTTGCATGTTATGCGTACATGTAATGTGTATTGCTATGTGTGGGATCTGACTATCTAGTTGTTTATCCTTAGTAGCCTCTCTTACCGGGAAATGTCTCCTAGTGCTTCCACTGAGCCCTGGTAGCTTGCTACTGCTCCGGAACACTTAGCCTGGCCGGCATGTGTCCTTCGTTGTTCCTGTGTCTGTCCCTTCAGGGAAATGTCACGCGGTGTCTACCGGAGTCCTGTTAGCCTGCTACAGCCCGGATTCACTCGCTGATGACCGACACGTTCGTTGCTAGGTCATGTATGCCTGTCCCTGTAAGTTAGTGCCACTTTGGGTTCACGACTAGCCATGTCAGCCCGGGTTCTTTGTCATATGGATGCTAGCGACACCATCATATACGTGGTGCCAAAAGGCGCAAACGGTCCCGGGCATGGTAAGGCAACACCCGTGGGAATACCGTGCGTGAGGCCGCAAAGTGATATGAGGTGTTAGATGCTAGATCGGCGTGGCATAGAATCGGGGTCTTGACACGTCTCCCATTTATTTGCTCGGGCGAATTCCACCGAGCAAAGGATGTTTAATGGTTCGTTCAAATTTTGGGAGAACGAGTATCCACGTCTACCTTACCAAGTCGATTCGAATCAAATTTTGAAATATTAGCTTGCCACTTCTTTTTTTAGATGGAGATATGATGCTCGGGAGTAATGTGTTTTTACATGCTCGTTGCTAGCAATTTACTATATGACAAATAGTTGACCCACTCAAAAACGCGAATCAAACCCAAAATGAAATATCTCGATTCAATGAAATAGCTCGTTCACTAGGTCAAAATAGTGAACTAAATCCAAAATTGAACACCTCAATCGAGTAGCATGTTGTACAGTATTATAGTACTGCATGAACATGTTGAAAGTCAAATTAATGAAATTGTTTGATATACGCATATATCCGTTCATGTGTCAATTGCAGACAACATGTTCTCCAATTTAAATATTTGAATGCAAGTTTATATCGAAACATGGTTTATATCAGTCTTTGATGCATAAAACGCGACCCCCCTCTCCCGGGCTCCTGCTCTCTCTCTCTCTCTCTCTCTCTCTCTCTCTCTCTCTCTCTCCGACAATCTTCAATTCTGTCGCACGCATCCGACACACAAACCTTGTTGGTCCCTCTCCCTTTCTCTCCATCTCTCTCTCTTTGTGTGTGTGTGTGGGGGGGGGTCTTTCTAGTTCGCATGCATATATACTCCATCTCTAGGTCTCTCTCGCACACTATGTATGATACTCTAGCTAGTCCAAGCTAGATACCTTGGGTGCACTCATCATATGCACACAAATTCCTTGGCTCGTTGCCCGTAACTCTCTCACGCACCACTCTGTCGTCTCAAAGCTCTTCCCCCTCTCTCTCAAACTCTCCATCTACCTGGGTCACACATACACATGCATATCTCACTCTCACTCGATAGGCTCATCTAAAACTCGATCTCTCTCCCTCGTTCTCTCTCCATCTCACACGCACACACACACAATCTCATGCCTAGCTAGCCAAGTATGATGGTCTCTCACTCAATTGTAGGCACACGCAGTCCCCCCTATATGTATATGACTAGCTAATCTTAGTCTCCATCACAAACATGTGCATGGTCTATCTCGATTTCTCTCGGGGCATCTTTCTATCGCGCACGCACCTCCCTCGATCTCCCACCCATATAGTCCTCTCACGATCTTGAGGGGATCTATCTATCACAAACACACCCTCTCTCCCTCCCCATGCGTCCATGTCCTCCATGTGTCCCTCTCGACCTTTGTTCCTTGTTGGCCAGACCTCTATTGGACATGTGCTATAGGGATGTCTCTCTCCGTTGCAAACAATCACACACTAGCTATCTTAGTGTATCTCCTCGCCTTGCTTTTCTATCTCGGAGATGCATGCGTGATATGTTCGCATAAGAAACGAAAGAACACACACTCTCTCTCTCTAATTTATCGTTTGTTGTCACTTTCTCTTTCACACACATACTCTTTTTGCACACTTACTCATTCTCCTTCACACGCACTTGATCTGTCTCGACTTAGGCACTCTCCTCGGTCCATAGCATATAGATTTATTGAAAAGTCAAACATCACAAAGTTTGAGCATGTACGTGGAGAAAAACAATTACATCTAGAACGGCAAACATATACCATTAGATTCACCATGAGATGTAGTTTTGTATGATGTATCTTTGGTATTGTAGATATAAATAACATTTGCGTAAACCTGATCAAAGTTTCCAAAGTTTGACTTCTAAAAAATTTACATGCACTGCATCATCGAGCGGATGGAATATCTTTTTCCCCCTCTCAGCTATCTGATGCACCACTCAGCCTTATCGGGGCTCCTCAATCTCTCTCAAACTTTATTGGTCAGTTTGGTTCGTGACCTGACCCTCATACCTTGATGGCCAGTACTACCTAGTGTGGACGTGAGATGTAAAATATTTCTGCCTAGCCAGGCTTGTGTGGTGTTGAAGCGTTTGGTTCATTCTTGGGCCAGGCAAAGCATTAACGTCCCATCAATCAGTCCATGCAGTAATTATTTAATGCTAATATCCATCCAGGCTGTTGTTAGCCTCATGGCCGCACGACCAGGCACGGCCAGGCGTTCGAAATCAGTCGCCTGGGCCAGGCTACTTGCAGTGTCTGGAGTCCAGCCAGGCTAATTAAAGTGCAAGGGAATCCAGGCCAGGCGGGCTTTCTTTTTCATAGGGTAGCAACCAAACAAGCATGCATGAAATCCAGGCACAACCCCAGGCCAGGCAAAAGATGCTCAGGACGCAAACCAAACTGACCTTATATCTCCCTGGCTCACACATACACATGTCTCGCTCGCGCTATACATATAGACCCATCCAACACTCTCCGCCCTTGTTCTCTCTCCATGTGACACGCACCCCCCTAAGTACCATAATCCCTCACTCCATCATAGGCACAAGCACTCCCCCCTCCTAAGTATGATTATCTCTCACTAGCCATCAGGAACACACGTATTGTCTCCTTCCATCCATACATCTATCTCGATATCTCTCGGGGCATCTTCTATCGCGCACACACCTTGCCACTCGATCTCCCACCCATGTAGTCCCATCACGATCTCCAGGGGATCTCTCTATGACAAACATACACTCTATCCTCCCCATGTCTGCATTTTCTCCGTACGTCTCTCTCGGCCTCTCTCCCTTGTTTGTCAGACCCCTCTTGGCCACGTGCTAGGGGTCTTGCTCTCTCGGTTCCAAACAACCACACACTATCTCCTCACCTTGCCTCCGTTGTCGAAGATGCATGTGTGATATGTTTGCATAAGACACACACGCTTTTTCTCTACTTTTATCGTGTGTTGTCCATGTCTCTTTCACACACGCACACACACTTTTTTCAGTCACTCTTTCTATTTCTCTCTCTCTCTCTAGTTAGGGACTCTGTCACGTCCATAAGCATATGGATGTTTTGAAAAGTCAAACCTCAGAAAAGTTTGACCAGGTATATGTGGAGAAAAACATTTACATCTGGAACTATCATTAGATTCATCACAACATGTACTTACTTCATACTATCATTTATCTTTGGTATTGTAGATATAAGTAATCTTTATAAACTTGGTCAAAGTTTCAAAAGTTTGACTTTACATGCTGCCTTGTCAGCTCGTGTTCTGTATCTTTGTGTGCCGGCCCATGTGGCAGTGGGTGATAATAAGTAAACCAGAGGCCCATCTGACACGCGGTGAAGTAAACAAAGTTGAAACCACTCGGGGTAGCACCCCGTACGCTAGTTGTCGTGGTTCTAAGCCTGACAGTAGAATGGGGGGTAGGTATGGAGAGGCAAGATCCTAGCTATGGAGCAGTTGTGCACACAAGTGTTTTACGAGTTCAGGCCCTTCTCGGAGGAAGTAACAGCCCTACGTCTCGGAGCCCGGAGGCGGTCGACTGAATTATGTGTGTGAGAGTTACAGGGGTGCGAACCCTTCTACCAGTGGAGGGGGGTGGCTTATATAGAGGACGCCAAGACCCCAGCCAGCCCACGTAGCAGAGGGTTAAAGTATATTAAGGTCTGGCGTTACTGGTAACGCCCTACATAAAGTGCCATCATGACCATTAAGACTACTTAATTACAGACCGTTTGGATACAGAGTAGATCTTGAACTCCTGGTGGTCGAGTGAGTCTTCATGGTCGAGTGTCTTCAGGTTCGTCGAGTGTCTTCTAGTCCGTCGAGTGGAGTCCCTCTTGGTCGACTGGAAGACGGCTTCTTCAAAGAGATGTCCTTGGGGAGGGTACCTTGGTCAGGTTCATGACCCTACCCTAGGTACATGACTTCATTAGTAGCCCCCGAATGGATCGAGGTTTGAGTGAGGAAGGAGTTGGCAATCTTTCCGACCTGCTTTTTGGTGCTGTAAAGGTGTTTGCTCTGGATCATTGACTTTCAAGTGAGGGTGTCAACTTTCGTTCAGTCGCCTTGATCCATTCTTTATATCTGTCGAGTGAACTTTATGAACTTGGGGATTTCTGAGCGATGGATCGCAGGAGATCTTCCGTCTGACAAGTTGCCCTGTGGTTAGCGGATTTAGTGGGATCCGAATTTTGGGAAGCACGCGAAGCGGAGAAGACCGCGGTACTCGGATGGGATAAGGCAGGGACGCCTCGATTGTTGCACCGCCTTTTTCGCCACGTATCGCTCGCGCGACTGTTACGGGATTTGACAGGATCGCCTGGGCCTACCTATCGGCCACTCAGAAGTGACCCCATATAAGGAAACCGGTGGAGGTTTTTTGAACAGTGCCTCCTCATTTTCTCCTCCCTCGCCTCCAGATTCATCCGCTGCGCCCACCAACTGCCCGACGCCGCTGCTCCGTTCCGGCCTCGTCGGCGACAATGGTGAAAGAGAAGACGGCGGCTTTGGAGCGGGCGAAGAAGGCGACGGCGGCGGCGAAAGTGAAGGGGAGAGCGACCAGTCGAGGGGGATCCTCGTCGCGGTCCTGTTTGCCGCAAGGTTGGATCTAGGGTGATTGGATCCGCTCGACCATCACCCAAAAGGATCTCGACGACCTGGCCGACGAAGGCCTGATTGCGCACGGGGCGGCGAGGCTCCCGGGGATGGAGTGGCAGCCACAGCCTCAGGAGGGTGAGTGTGTCCTCTTGGCGACTCATGTAGATCGAGGGTTCTCTCTGCCGCCGCATCTTTTCTTTCGAGGGTTTCTGAATTTCTTTGGAGCTCAGCTTCACCACTTTACCCCAAATTCCATTGCCTATCTCTCCGCCTTTGTATCTTTATGTGAGAACTTCTTGGGTTGTCGGCCGCACTGGGGCCTCTTCAAACACATATTCACTTGTCGTTCTCAGACGGTGAAAAAGGCCAGCCCCAATGGCGAGAGAACTCAGGTAATCCAGATGTGTGGGGGTCTCAGGGTCCAGATGAGGAGTAAGAGCGCTTTCCCAGCTATGACCCTTCCCGAGTCAGTCAGAGGGTGGCAGTCGACCTGGTTCTACTGCCAAGACCAGTCGACGCCAGGGCAGTCGACTGGGCTCCCTCCCTTCTCTATGAGTCGAGTGAACAAGCCATCTTCTCTGAAAGTAGTTCCGGAGGAGAAGGCTCTGGTAAAAATGTTGATGGAGCGAGTAGTTCAGTTGATTCGTGACGGTGTGACTGGCATGGATCTTCTGGAGGTTTTCCTTCGGCGGTGCATCCAACCACTCCAGTACCGGGGCCACCCAATGTGGCTGTATTCTGGTACTAAAGACACCAGTCGGGTCCACCCAGAGGAGGTCGATAATGCCACACTGGAGAGGTGGATGACTGCCATCACGGGGAACAAGGACAATCCTCGTGGAGCCAGGAGGATCCCGCCACTCGACCAATCTTATGAGGCGGACAAGGTACTACCACTTTCCTCCGATTGCTCCGTCCGTTCTGTTTCATCGCAGATCAGTCGATTGACTTTTGTCTTGCTTGCTGTCTTTCAGGAAACCATCGAATTGTACTCGATGCCCAACGGGGCGCAGGCACAGGCCGAAGAGGAGGAAGGAAGCGGAGGCGAAAGCCAAGAGGAGTGGGAGTCCGATGCCGATGAGGGTGACGAAGATGCAGGCTCTGATGAGGAGGAAGAGGAGGAGGAAGAGGAGGAGGAAGTTGCGCCTCCTCGTTCCGAAAGGAGGTCCAAGCTTGCCCACGATCCTGCGGCTGATCGTGGCAAGGGAGTCGTGCCTGCTGGGTAGTCGACGAAACGCCCTCGGACAACTTCACCGGCGCCGACTGAGAAGGCGTCGAAGCAACCCCGAGCGGCCCCGACAAAACCGGCGAAGGCCCTACCGAAGATGAGGATGGAAATTCCGACTGTTTCTGGGTAACAACATAACTCATGCTTTTCCTTTTCTCATGGATACACTCTTGGTCGACTCAATTGTTGACAGACTGATTTTTGAAATCGCAGCGCTGCTACTTCTGAAACTTCAGCCAGACATGAGGACCAAGAAATGGAAGATGCTGCTACTTCTCATCCTGGTATGATCTATGCAGTTTCACTTTCGGTCGATTGAATCTTTATTTTTGACTTTGAATTTTTTCTGCAGCTCCACCTAACGTTGTCATCAATCTCCCTGACGATGACGATGAAGCACCATTGAGGCAGAGGAGGAGCAGGAAGGCGACTGTTGACAAGGCTGCTCAGGTTGTGTCAGCACCTGGACCACAGATTCTGGAGGGGAGCAACGTTGCTCGGGCTACCGTGTCCTTTGCAGACCCGTTGACGGTTGCCCGCCCTTCGTCGTCGAGTGCTGACCCGCCTTCTCTCTTCTCCACCTACCACGTCCCGGAGGACCAAGCAAGCGCTGCCAAGGAAGCTATACGCCAGGCCGGGATTATGATGGAGTAGGTGAAGGCGATCCGAACCGCCAGCCAAACAGCTTATGACGCGAGCTCAGCTCTCCAGAGCAATGTCCAGGTTAGTTAAACACCGACTGGAAATCTTGATATTTGTCATGCACCCACTGGGTGTGTCAATTCTATAGTGGACTGCTGGCAGTCGACTATAGTCTTTGTGTCTTGAGATTTCTCACTTTACTTGTTTCACTCGAGCGTGGTCGAGTGGAACAATAAAACTGGTGGGGGCACGCTGAGTGCACCCACTGGGTGTAGTCCCCGAGACTGTGGTCGATTGTTGGCAATCAGCTATGGTCTGATTTGATATTTTTTTGACAGTTAACTACTTCCGGTCGACTGGTCGACTCTGAGTCTAGCTGATAGAACTAGTGGGGGCACGCTGAGTGCACCCACTGGGTGTAGTCCCCGAGACTACGGTTGAATGTTTAGATTCAGCTGTAGTCTTAGAAATACTACGATTTTTCCTTTAGTCACTCGGAAGTGATCTGTCGTTGATGTCTGTCGACTGAACTTTCGCAGAAATCTTGTGACCTTGTTTCTCGTTATACCGAATTGGAGAACAAGCATATCCAGCTTGAACTTGACCAGAAGCTTGTCAAAGAGAACTTTACGAAGTCGAAGGAGGAGGCAAAAGGTATGTTTGGTGAGAATCTTGATGACTGTCCTTGCTTCTTGCCTGTCTCCGTGTCTAATCTTATTGTGGTTTTGCAGAAAAACTGAGGGATGCCCTGAAGAAGAAGGACCTTGACCTCGCCGAGGCGCAGAAAGCGGCTTTGGACAAGACAAAACTTGCAGAAGAGAAGTTGGCTTCCGTCAACAAACTTGAAGAGGAAAACACTAATCTGAAAGCTGCTCTCGACGTGGCCAACCAAGAAGTCACTCGACTGAAGAATTCCAATATGGTCCTGAGTGACAAAGCTGGCGAACTGGCAGGAAAGAAGAATGACTTGGAGATTTATCTGGGAGGACTCGCCAAGAAGCTATTCCTCATGCTCGAAGCTAACTCCTTATCTCCGATTGGTAATTACTGACTTGCTGTAAGGGTGTTAGCTTATCCTTGAATCGTGTCCACAGAATTCTGCCAAAACTTTGAAGAGGAGACTAGTCGAGTGGAGACTAGCTTGGATCCCATCAATTCTCCGGTGAAGGATGAAACCGCCATGAACGTGCTCCGCCTCGAGTCTCGCGTTGCTGTAGTAGTCGATTACCTTGCAAGACTGAAGGCCGCAACGTAGCGTATCGACACATCGCTCTGGCAAGAAGAAACATTTCAGAACGACCTTGAGTCGCTGATGACTCGACTGAACGAAGTTCCGAGTCGAGTGCAAGAATGGAAGAAGTCTTCTGCCAGGTGCGGTGCTGACGTCGCGCTGTCTTTGGTCCGCGTCCACTACAAGGAAGCGAGAGAAGACAAGCTGGTGTCTCTCAAGGTGGCCAACACCAGGAAGCATGACTTCCGTTCTTTCATGGAGACCTTCATCGCGGCTGCCACTCGGATCACCGATGGGATCGACCTGGACGAGTTCGTTGCGCCTTCCAGCCCTCTGCAGGAGGGGTAAAAAACTTTTATGCTCGATGATTTGAATTTGCCTCGGAATGCCGAGTGATTTTTGTAACCGCCAAACTTTAACAGGCTTAATGCCTGAGCACTTCTGGGTCCGTAGGACGTTATCCGAACTTGATTTTCCGTTGAAATACGTTTGCTTCTTTCGAACAATCATCTTCTTTGGGTTGGGATATATACTAGCATCTGTAATGCTCTTTTTGCAGGTAGGAGTGAAGCGCAAATTGCAGTCGACTTGCGCTCATCATGTTTGGACGAGTCCTGGGTTGCAGCTAAGCCCCCGAGTGGGAGGTTTGCTCTCCACTCGGTAGGTTTTTTAGAAACTTAGGCGAGCACTGGGCTGCAGCTAAGCCCCCGAGTGGGAGGTTTGCTCTCCACTCGATAGGTTTTTAGAAACTTAGGCGAGCACTGGGCTATAGCTAAGCCCCCAAGTGGGAGGTTTGCTCTCCACTCGGTAGGTTTTTAGAAACTTAGGCGAGCACTGAGCAG
>NC_041393.1:488812473-488897502 GCF_002162155.2 Triticum dicoccoides
CTGCAGCTAAGCCCCCGAGTGGGAGGTTTGCTCTCCACTCGGTAGGTTTTTTAGAAACTTGGGCGAGCACTGGGCTGCAGCTAAGCCCCCGAGTGGGAGGTTTGTTCTCCACTCGGTAGGTTTTTAGAAACTTAGGCGAGCACTGGGCTGCAGCTAAGCCCCCGAGTGGGAGGTTTGCTCTCCACTCGGTAGGTTTTTTAGAAACTTAGGCGAGCACTGGGCTGCAGCTAAGCCCCCGAGTGGGAGGTTTGCTCTCCACTCGGTAGGTTTTTGTTTACTTAGGCGAGTACTTGGACTGCAGCTAAGCCTCTGAGTGGAAGGCTGGCTTACCACTCGGTAGGATTTTGTTTACTTAGGCGAGTACTTGGACTGCAGCTAAGCCTCCGAGTGCAAGGCTGGCTTACCACTCGGTAGGATTTTGTTTACTTAGGCGAGTACTTGGACTGCAGCTAAGCCTCCGAGTGGAAGGCAGGCTCACCACTCGGTAGGATTTTGTTTAACTTAGGCGAAACGGATTCGCAGCTAAGCCTCCGAGTGGAAGGCTGGCTTACCACTCGGTAGGATTTCTTTACAAGCTTAGGAGAAACGGGTTCGCAGCTAAGCCACCTACCGGGGGACAGATTTATGAGAACAAAAGTAGTAACAATTACTGAGAAAATTATGAAACTCTTGTCTTTGATGAATACACTACATGAGTACTTTTATTACAACTCATCCGAGTGAAAAACTGAAGTATAAAAAGGACGGAGCAGGTCCGCGTTCCATGCTCGAGGCTCGTCAATCTGGTGCTCGACATTGTAAAGGCGGTATGCCCCATTATGGAGAACCTTGGTGACGATGAAGGGACCTTCCCAAGTAGGAGCAAGCTTGTGTGGTTTCTGCTGATCCACTCGGAGAACTAAATCTCCTTCCTGGAAGGCTCGACTCCTCACATTTCTGGCATGGAAGCGACGCAAGTCCTGCTGGTAAATGGTCGATCGGATCAAGGCCATCTCTCTTTCTTCTTCTAGAAGGTCGACTGCCTCCTGTCGGGCTTGCTCTGCTTCAGCTTCAGTGTAGAGTTCGACTCGGGGTGCATTGTGAAGCAGGTCGCTCGGCAAGACTGCTTCAGCTCCGTAGACCAAGAAGAACGGAGTCCTCCCAGTCGACCGGTTTGGCGTGGTCCTTAATCCTCAAAGCACCGACGGAAGTTCGTCGACCCATGCACCGACGGAAGACTCTTTGCTGATTGGGGCAGCAAGCACCGGCTGGGTGGAAAGCAGAGTTTTTAACTCTGCAAACGCTGCATCAGCTTCTGGAGTCCACTCGAACTTGTCTGACTTCTTCATCAGTCGGTAAAGAGGCAATGCCTTTTCACTGAGGCGAGAGATGAATCGACTTAACGCGGCCAAACATCCAGTAAGTTTCTGGACATCGTGCACACGCACGGGGCGTTTCATTCGGAGTATAGTGCCAACTTTTTCTGGGTTGGCGTCGATTCCTCGTTCGGAAACGAGAAAACCTAGTAACTTTCTGCCAGGAACTCCGAATGTGCACTTTGATGGATTAAGCTTGATATCATACCTCCTGAGGTTGGCAAATGTTTCAGCGAGGTCAGTCAGTAGGTCGGAACCTTTCCACGACTTGACCACAATGTCATCCATGTACGCTTCCACATTCCGACTGATTTGAGTGAGCAAACACTTCTGAATCATCCTCATGAATGTGGCTCCAGCATTCTTGAGGCCGAATGGCATGGTGACATAACAGAAGCACCCGAATGGGGTGATGAAAGCCGTTTTGATCTCATCAGGTCCAAACAGACGGATTTGATGGTACCCAGAATAAGCGTCCAAGAAAGAAAGTCGCTCACATCCTGCAGTCGAGTCGACTATTTGGTCGATGCGGGGAAAAGGAAAATGATCTTTCGGGCAGGCCCGATTGATATGCTTGAAATCGATGCACATGCGAAGCGAATTGTCCTTTTTGGGGACCATAACAACATTGGCGAGCCACTCGGAGTGGTAAATCTCTTGGATAAACTCTGCTGCTAGGAGCCGAGCCACTTCTTCGCCAATGGCCTTCCTTTTCTGGACGGCGGACCGTCGCAGATGTTCCTTCACAGGTTTTGCCTTTGAATCGACTCGTAGGCGATGCTCAGCCAGTCCCCTGGGTACACCCGGCATGTCAGAAGGTTTCCATGCAAAAATGTCCCAGTTCTCACGGAGGAACTAGATGAGCGCTTCTTCCTATTTGGGGTCGAGTGTTGTGGAGATATGAGTCGGAGCAGCGTTAGGGTCGGTCGGGGTGGATGTGAACGGGTTTTGTCTCACCATACGACTGGAACGCTGATTCCATAGCAGGCTTTTTGGCTCGCAACAAATCACTTGGGTCTGCATTCCTTTGGTGTTCTTGCCACTCTTCTGCCACCATCTGAGCATCGGCGATCTTTGAGCCTTTATGGAAGCACTCTTCTGCCTTTTTGCGGTTACCAGTGATAGTGATCACGCCTTTAGGGCCAGGCATCTTTAGTTTGAGGTACACGTAACATGGTCGAGCCATAAAACGTGCATAAGTTGGCCTGCCCAAAATTGCATGATAGGCACTCTGGAAATCCACAACCTCAAATGTCAGCTTCTCTTTATGGAAGTTCTTTGAATCACCAAAAACTATGTCAAGAGCAATCTGGCCGAGTGATGCGGCTTTCTTGCCAGGGATGACTCCATAAAAACTCATGTTGCTTGTGCTCAGCCTGGACATCGGAATGCCCATCCCTTTCAGCATCTCAGCATACAGTATATTCAAACTGCTGCCGCCGTCCATCAACATTTTGGTCAGTCGAGTGCCTTCAATGACGGGGTCGACCACCAGCGCTTGCCTCCCAGGGGTGGCTATGTGCGTGGGGTGGTCAGATTGGTCGAATGTAATGGCAGTTTGAGACCACTTCAGGTAATTGGGTGTTGACGGAGCAGCCATATTTACCTCTCGGTTTATAACTTTCAGTCGGTTTTTGCTCTCAACATCGGCAAAAATCATCAAGGTGGAATTGACCTGCGGATATTCCCCGTCACTATCCTCCTTGTCCTCAACCTTGTCTAACTCCTTTTCTTTGTCCTTGGACTGCTTTCCTTGGAACTGCTGCATCAGGAGTCGACACTGTCGAGTGGTATGCTTCGGGTAGATGAAATTACCCTCTTCGTCTTTCTTGGTGTGGATGTGACATGGCAAATCCAATACGTCATTTCCTTCTTTATCTTTTACTTTCTTGGGGTTCCAAGGCCCCTTGGGTTTCCCTTTGAACTTTCCTTGGTTCAGGGCCAAGGCTTCTCCAGGAGCGGCTGGCTCGGCTTTACGCTTTTGCTTCCGACTGGAATTTCCGCCACCGGTGTCCTGGGCGACTGACTTGCACTTGCCGCTCCGGAGCCGATCCTCTTCCTCACCATTAGCATATTTGGTGGCAATTTCCATCATTCGGCTCAGAGACATGTCTCCGGTTCGACCGAATTTCAGACTCAGCTCTTTGTACTTTACGCCCTCCTTGAAGGCGCAAACTTCCTGGTGATCGGATACATTTTCTACTATGTGATGCAGGGTGATCCATCTCTGGATGTAATCCCTCAGAGTCTTATTCGACTTCTGTACACAAGATTGCAGCTCTGTCAGTCCCGCCGGCCGCTTGCACGTTCCTTCGAACGTCCTAACAAACACTCGGGAGAGGTCCTCCCACGTGTAGATGCTGCTGGGTGTCAACTGATTCAGCCATGCCCTGGCTGACCCTTCCAACATGAGAGGCAGATGCTTCATGGCCACCTCGTCATTTCCACCGCCGATCTGAACAGCCACTCGGTAGTCCTCAAGCCAAGTATCGGGCTTGGACTCACCGTTGAACTTGCTGACCCTAGTCGCCAACCTGAAGTTGGGAGGAATCACCGCGGCTTTGATGGCTCTGCTGAAACACTCTGGTCCGGAGACATGCACTCGGCTGGTGGTGGGTACATCTTTGTCATTACCCTCTCTGTGGGCTCTGTACCAGTCGACCAGACCTTGAACGATGATGGATCTCGCATCAAAGCCTGGTTCCCTGGGGTCGACTGGAATTCTTCGCCCGCCACTGTACTGGCGTCTGTCATCCTACTGCCGAGGCATATATGATCCACCCCTCTGGGGAGGAGTGGGCACTCGACGCCGATCGTTGCGATCGACTCGGTGATCATCCTACTCGTAGTTCCTGTACTGATCGTGTCGGTCACCATGCCCTTCACGCCTCGGGGGCGATCTGGGGCTATGAGCTGATTGGACAGTATTTGCCGCCACGGACCTACTATGAATCCTGTTCCGCGACTGCGACACAGCCGAATTCTGATCTCCAGCTGCCCGGAGTAAATCCCTGATCTGCATCAAGCCTCTGCCAACCTCTGGCTGGGAAGGCTGAATCGACTCTGCTATACATGTTGCAGCTGCCAAATTCTGGATTGGAGTGCGGTATACCTGAGTCGGAGGTTTAAAGAGTTGGCGTCGACTGGAGTCGGGAATCCGTTGCCGCGTGCGCTCGTCGAGTGCTTGCTGAAGGTTCTCCAGTCGAGTGCGCTCAGCCAGGTTGGCCAAGCACGCGTCCTCTAAGGCGCGAGCCTCGGGGGTTTCTCCAACGATCGGAGTATGAAGCGCATCCATGTTCCGGCGGCGAAGCTCTTCCCTCTACTGCGAGTCGAGGGGCTCGGGGCGGTACTCCTCATGGTCGTGCGATGGGTCGCCCCCACCGTTGCCCCCTCAGCGCCAGGAAAGCCGGGGGGAACGTGCGGTCCATTGACCATCAGGACCTCCGCCGCCGGATCACTGCTGTTGCATTCGGATGTAGTCTCTGCGGAGCCAGTCGACAGGTCGAACAGGCCATAGAGAGATTCATCAGGCTCGATTGCCGCGACTTGGGCAGTGGTCGACTGGCGAGCCACTACGTGCCTCACCCACCGCTGAAGCCTCGACCGACCGGAGCGCTTACGCTGGCGGGAAGCTGGGAGGGAGGATGACACGAAAACCGGTCGATACTGAGTTGACGGCTGCCGCAGAAGGACGCCGCGGACGCATGCTCGAAAGTGCGTAGCTCCGCGGACCGGGAGCGCATCCACGTCGAGCGGAGCCTCCTGCAGCCAGGCAGAGTCGTCGGCGACGAATGTAAGCGCGCCGAGACGGATCTCGCGGCCCTCAACCAAAATTCCACCTGAAACCATGATGATGGGAATCGAAAAGATTGCAACTTCTCCAACAAGTCGCTAAGACACCTGCCCCACGGTGGGCGCCAACTGTCGTGGTTCTAAGTTTGACAGTAGAATGGGGGTAGGTATGGAGAGGCAAGATCCTAGCTATGGAGCAGTTGTGCACACAAGTGTTTTACGAGTTCAGGCCCTTCTCGGAGGAAGTAACAGCCCTACGTCTTGGAGCCCGGAGGCGGTCGACTGAATTATGTGTGTGAGAGTTACAGGGGTGCGAACCCTTCTACCAGTGGAAGGGGTGGCTTATATAGAGGATGCCAAGACCCCAGCCAGCCCACGTAGCAGAGGGTTAAAGTACATTAAGGTCTAGCGTTACTGGTAACGCCCTACATAAAGTGCCATCATGACCATTAAGACTACTTAATTATAGACCGTTTGGATACAGAGTAGATCTTGAACTCCTGGTGGTCGAGTGAGTCTTCATGGTCGAGTGTCTTCAGGTTCGTCGAGTGTCTTCTAGTCCGTCGAGTGGAGTCCCTCTTGGTCGACTGGAAGACGGCTTCTTCAAAGAGATGTCCTTGGGGAGGGTACCTTGGTCAGGTTCATGACCCTACCCTAGGTACATGACTTCATCACTAGTAAATTGAGGGTGCATTGAGGACACACTTCTTGCGCGTGAAGGACACACTCACGCACAAGTCACCACTGCGCGGCGGCATGCACAGAAGGACGCACTCGCGCACACCCAGCACACAACACACACCAGCACACGTGTACACCGGCGTCGTTGCTGGTTGAGATGGACGGCGAGGCAGCCAACAAGCGGAGGCGGCTCGAGCCAAAACCGCATTCGGCGAGCCTGGACTTCATCAGCAGCCTCCCCGACGACATGCTGCTCGTCATCATCGGCCTCCTCCCCACCAAATCTGCCGTGCAGACTGATACGTTCATTTTGCATCATGATTTTATATCAATATTTATTGCATTATGGGCTGTTATTACACGTTATGTCACAATACTTATGGCTATTCTCTCTTATTTTACAAGGTTTATTGTGAAGAGGGGGAATGCCGACAGCTGGAATTCTGGCTGGAAAAGGAGCAAATATTGGAAACCTATTCTTCACAGCTCCAAAAATCATGAAACTCCATGGAAGTCACTTTTGGAATTAATAAGAATTATTGAGCGAAGAAAATACTAGAGAGGGCCCACACCCTGGCCAGGAGGGTGGGGGGCGCACCCACCCCTACGCGGTGCGCCCCCTGTCTCCTGGGCCCCCTAGTGGCCCTCCGGTGCCCATCTTCTGCTATATGAGCTTTTACCCTGGAAAAAATCATAAGCAAGCTTACTGGATGAAACTCCGCTGCCATGAGGCGGAACCTTGGCGGAACCAATCTAGGGCTCTGGCGGAGCTATTCTGCCGGGGAAACTTCCCTCCGGGAGGGGGAAATCATCACCATCGTCATCACCAACAATCCTCTCATCGGGAGGGGGTCAATCTCCATCAACATCTTCACCAGCACCATCTCCTCTCAAAACCCTAGTTCATCTCTTGTATCCAAGCTTGTATCAAAACCACAAATTGGTACCTGTGGGTTGCTAGTAGTGTTGATTACTCATTGTAATTGATGCTAATTGGTTTACTTGGTGGAAGATCATATGTTCAGATCCTTAATGCATATCAATACTCCTCTGATTATGAACATGAATATGCTTTGTGAGTAGTTACGTTTGTTCCTGAGGACATGGGTGAAGTCTTGCTATTAGTAGTCATGTGAATTTGGTATTCGTTCGATATTTTGATGAGATGTATGTTGTCTCTCCTCTAGTGGTGCTATGTGAACGTCGACTACATGACACTTCACCATTATTTGGGCCTAGAGAAAGGCATTGGGAAGTAATAAGTAGATGGTGGGTTGCTAGAGTGACAGAAGCTTAAACCCTAGTTTATGTGTTGCTTCGTAAGGGGCTGATTTGGATCCATCAGTTTCATGCTATGGTTAGGTTTACCTTAATACTTCTTTTGTAGTTGCCGATGCTTGCAATAGGGGTTAATCATAAGTGGGATGCTTGTGCAAGAAAGGCCAGTACCCAAGCACCGGTCCACCCACAGATCAAATTATCAAAGTACCGAACGCGAATCATATGAGCGTGATGAAAACTAGCTTGACGATAATTCCCATGTGTCCTCGGGAGCGCTTTTCTCATTATAAGAAATTGTCCAGGCTTGTCCTTTGCTAAAAAAAGGATTGGGCCACCTTGCTGCACTTTATTTACTTTCATTTCTTGTTACCTGTTACAAATTATCTTATCACAAAACTATCTGTTACCTACAATTTCAGTGCTTGCAGAGAATACCTTACTGAAAACCGCTTGTCATTTCCTTCCGCTCCTCATTGGGTTCGACACTCTTACTTATCGAAAGGACTATGATAGATTCCCTATACTTGTGGGTCATCAAGACTCTTTCCTGGCACCGTTGCCGGGGAGTGAAGCGCCTTTGGTGAGTGGAACTTGGTAAGGAAACATTTATATAGTGTGCTGAAATTTTTTGTCACTTGTTACTATGGAAACTAATCCTTTAAGGGGCTTGTTCGGGGTATCTTCACCCTGACCAGTAGAGCAAAGAGTTGCTCCTCAACCCACTGAACCTACTGAAAATATTTACTTTGAGATTCCTTCGGGTATGATAGAGAAACTGCTAGCTAATCCCTTTGCAGGAGATGGAACGTTGCATCCCGATTTACACCTTATCTTTGTGGATGAAGTTTGTGGATTATTTAAGCTTGCAGGTATCCCCGATGATGTTGTCAAAAGGAAGGTCTTCCCTTTATCTTTGAAGGGAGATGCATTGACATGGTATAGGCTATGTGATGATACGGGATCTTGAAATTATAAGCGATTGAAGTTGGAATTTCACCAAAAGTTCTATCATATGCATCTTGTTCATCGTGATCGTAATTACATATATAATTTCTGGCCTCGCAAAGGAGAAAGCATCGCTCAAGCTTGGGGGAGGCTTAAGTCAATGTTATATTCATGCCCCAATCATGAGCTCTCAAGATAAATGATTATTCAAAAAATTTATGCTCGGCTTTCTCCCAATGATCGCACCATGCTTGATACTTCCTGTGCTGGTTCTTATATGCTGAAGACTACTGAATTCAAGTGGCATTTATTGGAAAGAATTAAATGCAACTCTAAAGATTCGGGTTTCGATGATGGTAAGGAGTCAAGTATAACACCTAAGTTTGATTGTGTTAAATATTTTATGGATACCGATGCTTTTCGTGGATTTAGCGCTAAGTATGGACTTGGCTCTGAGATAGTAGCTGCTTTTTGTGAATCTTTTGCTACTCACGTTGATCTCCCTAAGGAGAAGTGGTTTAAATATAATCCTCCTATTGAAGTAAAAGTAGTTGCACCTATTACAGTTAAAGAAAAGACTATTAGTTATAATGATCCTATTGTCCCTACTAGTTATGTTGAGAAACCACCTTTTCCTGTTAGGATGAAGGATCATGCTAAAACTTCAACTTTTGTTCGTAGGAGTAATACTAGAACTTATACACCTCCTGAGAAAATCAAAGTTGAACCTAGTATTGCTATGGTTAAAGATCTCTTAGATGATAATTTAGATGGGCATGTTATTTATTTCTGTGGTGAGACTGCTAATATTGCTAGACCAGATGCTAAGATACATAGACATGTTGTAGGCATGCCTGTTATTTCTGTTAAAATAGGAGATCATGTTATCATGGATTATGTGATATGGGTGCTAGTGCTAGTGCAACACCCTATGACTTATATAAAGAAATTATGCATGATATTGCACCTGCTGAAATAGAAGATATTGATGTTACTATTAAGCTCGCCAATAGGGACACCATTAAGCCAGTTGGGATTGTTGGAGATGTTGAAGTCTTGTGTGGGAAGGTTAAATATCCTGTTGATTTTCTTGTTCTTGGTTCCCCATAAGATGACTTTTGTCCCATTATTTTTGGTAGACCCTTCTTGAATATTGTTAATGCTAGGATTGATTGTGAAAAGGATATTGTTACAATTGGCTTAGGGATATGTCCCATGAGTTTAATTTTGCTAAGTTTCGTAGACAACCCCGTGATAAAGAATCACATAGTAAGGATGAGATTATTGGTCTTGCTTCTATTGTCGTGCCTCCTACTGATCCGTTAGAACAATATTTGCTAGACCATGAAAATGATATGTTTATGAATGAAAGAAGGGAAATAGATGAAGTGTTCCTTCAACAGGGTCCTATTCTGAAACACAACTTGCCTGTTGAAATCCTAGGGGATCCCCCTCCACCCAAGGGTGATCCCGTGTTTGAGCTCAAACCATTACCTGATAATCTTAAGTATGCTTATCTTGATGAAAAGAAAATATATCCTAGTGCTAACCTTTCAGAGAAAGAAGAAGAATGATTATTGAAAACTCTGAAGAAGCATTGTGCTGCTATTGGATATACTCTACATGATCTTAAGGGCATTAGTCCCACTCTATGCCAACACAAATTAAAGTGGAGAAAGATGCCAAACCAGTTAGACATCCTCAACGGCGATTAAATCCTAAGATGAAATAAGTGGTAAGAAAGGAGATACTAAAGCTCCTTGAGGCAGGTATAATTTATCCCGTTGCTGATAGTGAATGGGTAAGTCCTGTCCATTGCGTTCCTAAAAAGGGAGGTATTACTGTCATTCCTAACGATAAATATGAATTGATCCCACAAAGAATTATTACAGGTTATAGGATGGTAACTGATTTCCGTAAATTAAATAAAGCTACTAAGAAAGATCATTACCCTTTACCTTTTATTGATCAAATGCTAGAAAGACTATCCAAACACACACATTTCTGCTTTCTAGATGGTTATTCTGGTTTCTCTCAAATACCTGTGTCAGTGGAGGATCAATAAAAAACTACTTTTACTTGCCCTTTCGGTACTTTTGCTTATATACGTATGCCTTTTGGTTTATGTAATGCACCTGCTACCTTTCAAAGATGCATGATGGCTATATCTTTGACTTTTGTAAAAAGATTTGTGAGGTATTCATGGATGACTTCTCCGTTTATGGATCCTCTTTTGATGATTGCTTGAGCAACCTTGATCGAGTTTTGCAGAGATGTGAAGACACTAGTCTCGTCTTGAATTGGGAAAAGTGCCACTTTATGGTTAATGAAGGCATTGTCTTGGGGCATAAGATTTCCGAGAGAGGTATTGAAGTTGATAAAGCTAAAGTTGATGCTATTGAAAAGATGCCATGTCCCAAGGACATAAAAGGTATAAGAAGTTTCCTTGGTCATGCCGATTTTTATAGGAGGTTCATTAAGGACTTTTCTAAAATCTCTAGGCCTCTGACTAATTTATTGCAAAAAGGTATTCCTTTTGTTTTTGATGATGATTGTGTAGAAGCATTTGAAATACTTAAGAAAGATTTGATCACTGCACCTATTTGTTCAGCCATCTGATTGGAATTTACCTTTTGAAATTATGTGTGATGCTAGTGATTATGCTGTAGGTGTTGTTCTAGGGCAAAGAGTTGATAAGAAATTGAATGTTATCCAGTATGCTAGTAAAACTCTTGATACTGCCCATAAAAATTATGCTACTACTAAAAAAGAGTTCTTAGCAGTCGTATTTGCTTGTGATAAGTTCAGACCTTATATTGTTGATTCCAAAGTTACTATTCACACTGATCATGCTGCTATTAAATATCTTATGGAAAAGAAAGATGCTAAACCTAGACTCATTAGATGGGTTCTCTTGCTCCAAGAATTTTATTTGCATATTATTGATAGAAAGGGAGCTGAGAACCCCGTTGCAAACAACTTGTCTAGGTTAGAGAATGTTCTTGATGACCCACTACCTATTGATGATAGCTTCCCTGATGAACAATTATCGGTTATTAATGCTTCTCGTACTACTCCTTGGTATGCTGATTATGCTAATTACATTCTTGCTAAATTCATACCACCTAGTTTCACATACCAACAAAAGAAAAAGGTTCTTTTATGATTTAAGACATTACTTCTGGGATGACCCACACCTTTATAAAGAAGGAGTAGATGGTGTTATTAGACATTGTGTACCTGAGCATGAACAGGAACAGATCCTACGCAAGTGTCATTCTGAACCATATGGAGGACACCACGCTGGAGATAGAACTGCACATAAGGTATTGCAATCCGGTTTTTATTGGCCTATGATCTTCAAAGATGCTCGTGAGTTTGTCTTGTTTTGTGATGAATGTCAAAGAATTGGTAATATTAGTAGACGTCAAGAAATGCCTATGAATTATTCTCTTGTTATTGAGCCATTTGATGTTTGGGGCTTTGATTATATGGGACCTTTTCCTGCCTCTAATGGTTACACACATATTTTAGTTGTTGTTGATTACGTTACTAAGTGGGTAGAAGCTATTCCAACTAGTAGTGCTGATCATAACACCTCTATTAAGATGCTTAAAGAAGTTATTTTTCTGATGTTTGGAGTCCCTAGATATCTTATGACTGATGGTGGTTCACATTTTATTCATGGTGCTTTCCGTAAGATGCTTGCTAAGTATGATGTTAATCATAGAATTGCATCTCCTTATCACCCGCAGTCTAGTGGTCAAGTAGAGTTGAGCAATAGAGAGCTCAAATTAATTTTGCAAAAGACTGTCAATAGATCTAGAAAGAATTGGTCCAAGAAACTTGATGATGCATTATGGGCCTATAGAACTGCATATAAAAATCCTATGGGTATGTCTCCGTATAAGATGGTTTATGGAAAAGCATGTCACTTACCTCTTGAACTTGAACATAAAGCATATTGGGCTATTAAAGAGCTCAACTATGAATTCAAACTTGCCGGTGAGAAGGGGTTATTTGATATTAGCTCTCTTGATGAATGGAGAACCCAAGCCTATGAGAATGCCAAGCTGTTCAAAGAAAAAGTTAAACGATGGCATGACAAAAGGATACAAAAGCGTGAGTTTAACGTAGGTGATTATGTGTTATTATTCAACTCTCGTTTAAGATTTTTTGCAGGAAAACGTCTCTCTAAATGGGAAGGTCCTTACGCTATTGAGGAGGTCTATCGTTCCGGTGCCATAAAAACCAACAACTTCAAAGGCACGAGTTCGAGGGTGGTGAACGGTCAAAGAATCAAACATTATATCTCAGGTAATCTTATCAATGTTGAAACTAATATTATTGAGACCGTAACCTCAGAGGAATACATAAGGGACACTTTCCAGAATGTTTCAGACTCCGAAAAGGAATAGGTATGTGGTACGGTAAGTAAACCGACTCCAAAACAGTTCTAATGGCAATTTTTCTCCGTTTTGGAATATTTAAGAATTTTGGAAAGAAAGAAGTAATCCGGGAAGGACACGAGGCCTCCACGAGGGTGGAGGGCGCGCCCACCCTTACTGGGCGCGCCCCCTGTCTCATGGGCACCTCATGTGCCTCCCGGACTCTGTTTTCTTGCACGTTACGTATTTTGGTCGGTAAAAATTCATTATATAATCTCCCGAAGGTTTTGACCACCGTATCACGCAAAACTCCTCTATTTTTGTTTCGAGCTGTTTTTCTGACAGATCTAGAGCACCATGACATCGCCCTCCTTCAACAATGAAGACAAGGATGCTTGGCTATTGAAGATAGAGCTGAAAAGAGAAGAACCGGAGGAGATCAACAAGGATGAAGGGATCAAGAAGGCCACGGAGGATCAAGCTCCGACGGTGGAAGAAGAAGACATCCCTCAACCTCTACCTAACCTCTTTACTCCAACTGAGATTGAAACTTTCAAGATGATTGAGTTAGCTCGCATACAAAACAAGTATCTCACGCAGGAAAATATTTTGTTGAAGGATCATATTGTCAGACCCAAGGGCATCATCCGCAAGTTGGAGGAGCTTTTACGTTCGATGTGCGATTATCCACCGTCATCATCACCACCTCCATCACCTCCGAGGACATAATTTCATGGGTATGGGCACTCCCCTTGGCAACTGCCAAGCTTGGGGGAGGTGCCCCGGTATTGTATCACCATCACACTTCTATCTTTACTGTTTTACTTAGTTCGATCCTTTTAGTAATATCTTGATCTAGTAGATTGAAGTTTTGGTATCAAGTAGTTTTGAGTTTTGCTTTATGATCTCTTTATGTAATCGAGTCCGTGAGCTATCTATAATAAAGATTAGTGTTGAGTCAAGGGCTTTACTATCTTGCTATGATCTTAAGGAAATAGAAAGAATAAAAAGAAATAAAAGAGTTCATATTGATCTTATGGATAGTAATGACTTCACATATAAAGAGTATGAGGCTTAAAAGTTGTTGAGAGTTGACAAACGTAGTTTTGGTCATCGTTGCAATTAATAGGAAGTAATAAGGAAAGAGAGGTTTTCACATATAAATATACTATCTTGGACATCTTTTATGATTATGAGCACTCATTAAGTATGACATGCTAAAGAGTTGATGTTGGACAAGGAAGACACCGTAATGGTTTATGTTTTCTCACATCTCAGTTAAAGTATATTGTCACTGATCTTCCCAACATGTTGAGCTTGCCTTTCCCCCTCATGCTAGCCAAATTCCTCGCACCAAGTAGAGATACTACTTGTGCTTCCAAATATCCTTAAACCCAGTTTTGCCATGAGAGTCCACCATACCTACCTATGGATTGAGTAAGATCCTTCAAGTAAGTTGTCATGTTGCAAGCAATAAAAATTGCTCCCTAAATATGTATGACTTATTAGTGCGGAGAAAATAAGCTTTATACGATCGTGTGATATGGAAGTAATAAAAGCGACGGACTGCATAATAAAGGTTCATATCACAAGTGGTAATATAAAGTGACGTTCTTTTGCATTAAGATTTTGTGCATCCAACCCTAAAGGCACATAACAACCTCTGCTTCCCTCTGCGAAGGGCCTATCTTTTACTTTATGTCTTTTACTTTAAGAGTCAAGGTGATCCTCACCTTTCCCTTTTTCATTTTATCCTTTGACAAGCACCTCGTGTTGGAAAGATCTTGATATATATATATATATATATATATATATATATATATATATATATATATATATATATAACGCTATTTGTCACCCTGGGTGAGGAATTCTTATTCCTCACCCCATCCATCCCACGCACAGAGCCGAACCATCCACCGTAGAAAAAATGGTTGTGAGGTAAGATTACGTGTGAGGTAAGATTACGTTGTTTAAACTTAGTCTTGCTTCTATAACACTACGGGACAAGTCACGAAGGCACCGAGGGGCGTGAGGTAAAATTGTTTGCATGTGAAGTAAAATTATGGCCAAGAGAATCCATCCCAAGCGCTGAAAATGCCCAGAAGGACAGGAGAGATTGCGCCATGATTTTTTTTTGGATAAGGGTGCATGATTTTTTTTGGATAAGGGTGCGCGCCCCCATGTTTAGACGAGGAAGAAAAAAAAGAGGAGAAAATCAACATTAGTAAGCAATCTTGAATTTCCAATATGACAAGGCCGCGTTCCTAAATTGTAGGTATTTTTTAATATGAAATCTATATTGTGCCATTCAATATGACTAGTAGTCCAGAAGATATTGGAACGTTATCATCTCCAAAAACATTGTTCTGAAATTATTTCGTATATATTATACCTGTTTGCAGGTGGGGAACATTTATTAATTCCGGGAGTCATTTTTTATTTCTTCAGTACATTTTGAATTTTGAACTCTCAATTTGAACTTCATGACAATTATGAGCTTTCATGACAATTTTTTGCATGTTCGACGATGTAAGATTATGAGCTTCAAAGCTTGACATGATAATTTACATGCATGACGTAATTTGTACTGAACTTTTTTTTGAAAGGAACATAATAAATTCCAATAAGTTATGAAGGGGACGCAAGACGACAGTCTATATTAGAACATGCGTAGTAACAAAAAATAAACCATAGCAAAGAAGCTGCAAGTCAACAAAGATTCATAGTTTCATACTTATGGGCAGATAACTAAACTTCTTTACTAAATATAACCATATTGGGCGTATAAAATAGACAGATTCTACTGCAAATTTATCGAGAGGGGACGATACTGGAGAGCTCCATCGTCGAAGACCTGGTTGCTGGCCATGTTGTAGGGAGGAGATGCAAAGCACATCAAATAAGCAAGCCAATAATCAAGGAAACCTGACACCGAGGACCACCAATGATGTTGCACGACTGGTCCGCCTATTGGGAATCGACGACCGCCCACCAAAGTGGAAAAAATGGAGTCCTAAGAAAATGCAGTTACAGAGTGTTAAATACAAGAATAGAACCACAAGTAAGCATATACTGTAAAATGTAGATAACCATTTTTGACAAAAGGTTGATCCCTACTTTAACAAAAGAGATAGTTTGCTGGGTACCAGCTCTTACAGGAACTCCTAAACAGAACATAACAAGTGCAACCCATGGTAAAAAAAACTCCTCATTTGGCAAAACATAGTTAATAACCAAGGAACAACTACACGTAGCAAGTAATATCCATCAAATAGAAAAATAGTTACAGAAGGATGGGAGCCTAAGAAAAAAAAGGAAATATAGCATCATGACTCGCAGTGATTGCAATGATCTTCGGTACAGTTCTGAGGTTGATATGGATCCCTATAGAGCCAATGGCTGGGAAATTAATATGTATACAATTATGTTTGTTTCAAAAATGTGCCAAAACAGATGATAAAGAGGTAAGCTCCAGTAGAAATAACTCGATAAATGATTCCTGTTTTAGTAGTAAATAGTTGATGTATGCATTCTAGTCTGGTAGCAACAAATGCCTTGCTTGACCAGAAGAAAAAAGATCCATTCTATGATGGATAAGAAATTATGCCTTGGCCACATGCAGAAAGTAAGCCAAGTTTTTCTTTTTATTTTACATGAAACGTTGCATATCTAGTCATTGGTTAGTAATATAGCTAAGCACATTACATGCCAACATTGTATTGTAGCAAAAGCAACTTCAGAATATCAACCTCTAATAGACAAATGCTTATAAGTAGACCCTCCCAAACAAGCTGAATGTATTTCTGAAGGAAATAAAAAAGGCTGAATGGAGGAAATTTCTATCAGAAATTAGGGCCTAATAGTTATGAGACAACAGCACGGGTAGTAAGCCCATAATATGCATCAGCTAGAAGATTTACCTTTGACAACAGAGATCTGATACAGAACTTGCATATACTAGGTCTGGAGCTACACAAATTAAAACTGGACCACAGGATCTCAAATGAGAAAAGTAATACAATCTAAACTCATGGATTCAGGCTTGAGCTCACCTTAGGCCATAGCAGGCTACAACACGAACACAAAAAACAATGGTTAAACCATTGTTTTCTAAAAACAGAAATTAGAACAAATCAGCAAGAACCAAAGTGGACTGAAATATAGAAGTAAGTAATACTAATTACCCTATATGTTTTATCAACTGAAATATAAGAAGGCAAGTTATATCTGGTGACAATTCATCTTTGAAAGCCAATCCAAATGGGAAAATCCATTATAATTCAACCTGATTCTGCACCTACAGACCCGAGATGCTTCTCATCTTAGTACTAGCTGTAAGTTTACTTCATCTTCTTTGAGCTAAACTTGTGCACCCAAATTTGAGTACTAGCTGTAAGTTCTCTTCAAGCTAGTATATATCCCAAAATCAGTATATGAACCCAATTATCTTACAGCCCATGTTTTATTGCCTAATTCTGTCGGTACGACCCAGAGACATGAAACCTACATAGATCTAATAATGATTACACTAATTACCTCTTGTTTGTTAATTGAATAACTAACATTTGATGGACCACGACAGACAAAAAATGCAGCATATGGGCATGCTAAATTGAGGAGTAATTAGACACAAGCCCCTGAACCTAAGGAGTCATTAGACACAAAAGCGTTGGTAGCTCTATTTATGGAAGATAGAAGATTAGTAGGAGGACTGGAAGCGGCCATAAGTCAGATCTGGAGAGAAGCTCTTCCTGATTTGTCCCCAACATCTATTTTTCTAGAGTACCAAGCAGGCCAGATCACCACGGCCATGCAAATTTTTGTTCAGTCTTTGCTAATATGCACATTATCAAATCTGGCGAAGCCGTACTCAAACTTGTGCACCCAAACTGAAACGTGTAGAACTTCAAAAATAGCAAAGGGATGCATCAATAGACACCCAATCTGAGAAAGGCCAAAACCTAGCACCATGGCAGCCGCCGCAGCCAGCAAGTGGTGACCAGGATTATGCCTAAGTTCCTTGATTTAGAATTCTGGATTGAGAGGGGATGGGAGGAGAAATACCGGGGAATAAATCCTGGCAATGAACCAGAGTGTGGAGAGCTCACCGTGACGCCGCCATAACCTGCTAGATGGAGCAGTGACGCCGTAGCCCGTGAGATGGAGCAGTGCCGTCGTGGCCGTTGTTGAGCATGAAGCGGTCGCAGTCGATTTAGCCCCCGTGTTGCCCGGCACTGAGGAACCCAAAGAACTCACCACACCGCCGATGCCACCTACTGCCACCGAGCACCGCGCCGCTGAGTCTGCACCACCAACAGCAACGACGGCACCGCCCAAGACCAAGTCAAATCCGCTGAGCACCATGCCGCCGTTCGCTGTCGAAACCGTCCGTAGCTTTTTTCCTTTTCTTCTTTATCTTTATCTTTATCTTTATCTTTATCTCTTTATCTTTACCTAATAATAAAGAGAATTGAGTTTCTTCCATACGTCATAAAAAAAACCCTCGAAATTGGCAAAATTACCCACCAATTGCACCCGTAAGTGACAAAAAAGTTCAGGCATCGCATTGTTGATTCTGGTTTATATAAGCCGAGATCCCCTAATATAACACGAAGATACGCTGAGCTCAGTGGCCAGCGCCGCACGCTTCCACTACAGAGACCAGGGTTTGAGTCCCAGCCTGCCCATCTTTTATCTGATCATTTGCAGGTTGCAACGCCCCTGTTTTTATTTCATTTTTTGCCTTTCACGTTCTTATTTCTGTTTAAGTTTTTTCTTCTTTAAATTTATTCGTGATTTCCAGAAAAACAATATTTCAAAGAAAGTCTTGAAAAATTATAAACTGTTTGTGAATTAAAAAAACATTCGGAAAATCATAAAATGATCATGATTCCAAAAAATTGTTCACGTATTATAAAAAACTATCACGGTTTCAAATAAATTTTTAGGAAATAAAAAATGTTCTTGATTTTTAAAAATATCCAGTATTCAAAACATATTAGGGAATTTAAAAAATGTCCATTAAAGTTTGGAATATGTTCACAAAAATTAAAACGGATCCATAAATAATGAACATAATGAACCGTCGCAGGAGATCTGTAGGGGTCGCTTCATGATTTTATTCAGTTCCTCGATTTGGATAAAAAAAAGTTTTCCATGTCTTGTACACTGTTGAGCCCTCAAAAATTTACACAACTTTCTAAGGGTTAATTTTTGTAAGCTACATAAAAATGACTAAATTTCTATTTTGCCTTCATACACAGCTATATTTTTTTACCACATTACTAATTATTATAAACACCGCTACGCTAGGTCAAGGCGAGGCACTCACTCATCGGTCTAGCTCATGCAGTGTCCATCAATGCAGTTTTATCACCGACATTTTTTTTCGTTATGACGCGTTAGAAAATCAAGTCGTGATGAGACCATCACATTTTTTATTTTTAAAATGACTTTCTAAAAGTCCCTTATCTCGTCATGACATCACCCAGACATACTTTATGAAATTACATTCTAAAAGTCCTTATCTCATCCTGGCATTTGGTTCATAATTTTTTTATATCTATTGCACATGCATAATCTAATAGCTTTTCTCCCGTTGCAACGCACGGGCATATTTGCTAGTTTTTAATAAAGAGCGGAAAAGGACGGGGAGGTGGCTGGGTTCGAGACATCAACACATAAAAGGTAAAATTACCTCAATCCGATGTAATTTTACAGCGGGGGACGGTAGGGCTTTTTACAATCTTAAAACCCTGGCGATTTCGTTGGACACTGATGTAAGATCTGGCTCAGCCAACCGACCAGGGTGAAGAATTACTATTCCTCACCCTGGGCTACTAACAGACTTTCTATATATATATATCCAATTGGATGTAAGTTAGCATAAATTATTATTGTTGACATCACCCAGAGGTGAATACATTGGGAGGCAACACAATAAGCCCCTATCTTTCTCAGTGTCCGATTACAACTCCATAACCACAAGTATTGCGTGCGTGTTAGCAATTGTAGAAGACTATATGATAGTTGAGTATGTGGACTTGCTGAAAAGCTTTATTTTTGACTCTTTCTGATGTTATGATAAATTGCAATTGCTTCAATGACTGAGATTATAGCTTGTTAGTTCTCAATGAAGTTTCTGAACCATACTTGACATTGTGAATTGATTGTTACTTGAGCATAAGAAACCATATGACAAAAATCTATATATGTTGCTGTTATAAGAATAATCATGATGCCCTCATGTCCGTATTTTGTTTTTATCGACACCTCTATCTCTAAACATGTGGACATATTTTTCGATTTCGGCTTCTGCTTGAGGACAAGCGAGGTCTAAGCTTGGGGGAGTTGATACGTCCATTTTGCGTCATGCTTTTATATCAATATTTACTGCATTATGGGCTGTTATTACATGTTATATCACAATACTTATGGCTATTCTCTCTTATTTTACAAGGTTTATTATGAAGAGGGGGAATGCTGGCAGCTGGAATTCTGGCTGGAAAAGGAGCAAATATTAAAAACCTATTCTGCACAGCTCCAAAAATCCTGAAACTCCACGGAAGTCACTTTTGGAATTAATAAGAATTATTGAGCGAAGAAAACACCAGAGGGGGCCCACATCCTGGCCAGGAGGGTGAGGGGGCGCGCCCACCCCTACTGGGCGCGCCCTTGTCTCCTAGGCCCCTTGGTGGCCCTCCGGTGCCCATCTTCTGCTATATAAAGTGTTTTACCCTGGAAAAAATCATAAGCAAGCTTACGGGACGAAACTCCGCTGCCACGAGGCGGAACCTTGGCGGAACCAATCCAGGGCTCCGGCGGAGCTGTTCTGCTGGAGAAACTTCCCTCCAGGAGGGGGAAATCATCACCATCGTCATCACCAATGATCCTCTCATCGGGAGGGGGTCAATCTCCATCAACATCTACACCAGCACCATCTCCTCTCAAAACCCTTGTTCATCTCTTGTATCCAATCTTGTATCAAAACCACAAATTGGTACCTGTGGGTTGCTAGTAGTGTTGATTACTCCTTGTAATTGATGCTAATTGGTTTACTTGGTGGAAGATCATATGTTCAGATCCTTAATGCATATTAATACTCCTCTGATTATGAACATGAATATGCTTTGTGAGTAGTTACGTTTGTTCCTGAGGACATGGGTGAAGTCTTGCTATTAGTAGTCATGTGAATTTGGTATTCATTCGATATTTTGATGAGATGTATGTTGTCTCTCCTCTAGTGGTGTTATGTGAACGTCGACTACATGACACTTCACCATTATTTGGGCCTAGAGGAAGGCATTGGGAAGTAATAAGTAGATGACGGGTTGCTAGAGTGACAGAAGCTTAAACCCTAGTTTATGTGTTGCTTCGTAAGGGGCTGATTTGGATCCATCAGTTTCATGCTATGGTTAGGTTTATCTTAATACTTCTTTTGTAGTTGCGGATTCTTGCAATATGGGTTAATCATAAGTGGGATGCTTGTCCAAGAAAGGGCAGTACCCAAGCACCGCTCCACCTACATATCAAATTATCAAAGTACCGAACGCGAATCATATGAGCGTGATGAAAACTGGCGTGACGATAATTCCCATGTGTCCTCGGGAGCGCTTTTCTCATTATCAGAAATTGTCCAGGCTTGTCCTTTGCTACAAAAAGGATTGGGCCACCTTGCTACACTTTATTTACTTTCATTGCTTGTTACCCGTTACAAATTATCTTATCACAAAACTATCTGTTACCTACAATTTCAGTATTTGCAGAGAATACCATACTGAAAACCACTTGTCATTTCCTTCTGCTCCTCCTTGGGTTCGACACTCTTACTTATCAAAAGGACTATGATAGATCCTCTATACTTGTGGGTCATCATAGACCACCCTGCTCTCCCGGTGGTGGTGCCCCCTCTGGCGCCGCGTCCCCCTCAACCTCACCGTCGACAGCTGCCTCTGCGACGGGGATTGCAAACGCATGGCCGCAGTCTCCAAGATCCTTTCATCGCACCCTGGGCCAGCCAGACGCCTTGACATCCGCATGTTCAGTACCAACTGCAAGGTCCAACCCAAGTTCGACGTGTGGTTCTTATCCCCCGCCCTAGATCAACTCGAGGAGCTCAGCTTTGAAGCTGGACGATGTCGCTCTCTGCCGCCGTCCGTGCTCTGCCTCACACCAACGTTGTGCCGCGCCAGCTTCAGCTCCTGCTATCTTCCCCAGATTAATGTCGCGCCCGCCCTTCTTCTCCCTCAACTCAAGCAGCTCAACCTCTTCGACGTTGTCATCTCGAAGAAGGCTATGGAGCACCTTCTCCGCAGCTGTAATGCGCTTGAGTACCTTCGTCTTGAGCAGATCCACAGGTTCATTAGCCTCCACATTGCCTCGACGAATCTCCGATGGATTTATGTGTCTTGCTGGCCCCGCAACAAGACATCAATTGGGAAGAGATCACTCCAACTATTCCACGTTATGGTCATTGAGAATGCGCCTTTCCTTGAGAGTTTGCTTGTATCGGATCTAGAAGGTCCAACAAAAATCAGGGCCATTGATGCGCCGAAATTGACAACGTTGGTGTACTCGTCTACCAAATTCTCCGAACTCTTTATTAGATACGTAATCGTTCAGGTACAACGCTCATCTTCTTCTCCGTCTTCTTGAAATTCACATTTTTAAATTTCTTCTTGATGTATTTACGACCGTCTTCCAGAAAATGATTCCCACAAGCTTGACCCAGTCCATGCGCACAGTGAAGATCTTGGCACTAAAATCTACCGGCCCCAATCTGGATCAAGTTGTTGGATTCCTTACATGCTTTCCGTGCACGGAGAAGCTACTCATCAAGGTGAAACTTCTTTCCTATTAATAAACAGTAATCACAACGTAGCTCAATTTTTTCGTAATTTTCCCAAATTACGATGGCAAGTGTAGTGTTCAAAACTGCATCTACGCACTGCATCTAAAGAAATATTTTTAGTATTTTTTTTCTCACGTGATCACCTGCATCGTTTTTATGCTATACTACTATAGTAGCCTAGGCTAGTCATAGTGGAAAGTAACTTAGACTACTCCAGTAACTTTATGGTTACCCTAAGAGCAAGTACTACCTCCGTCCTGGTTTACTCTTCCAATTTTGTAGTATCAAAATTTGACCATAGATTTAACTGACAAAATGTTAATGCATGTCACTAAGAACTATATCGTTGGATTCGTATTTGAATATAATTTCAAATGGTGTAATTTTTAGTGACATGCATTGGCATTTTCTTAGGTAAATCTATGGTCAAAATTTTATACTAAATACGAGGTAGTATTCCCTCCGTCCCAAAATTCTTGTCTTACATTTGTTTAGATACGGATGTATCTAACACTATAATGTAACTAGATACATCCGTATTTAGACAAATTTAAGACAAGAATTTTGGGACGGAGGGAGTACAAAAGTGGGCTATGTAGGCCAAAACACGTGCCAAATTCACTTGTGATGCATTTGGCATCGATGCCCCTCCATTGCTCACCTGGTGCCCCAATCTAGATCACCTACTTTGCTCCGATGCCAAATTAACTCACGCAATGAAAAAACACTGCGTGGGAGAGAGAGAGACTGAGGCAATAAAAACACTTGTTTGGGAGAGTGAGAGGCTGGTGTAGTTGGTTTGATTGATTTGTTTATACATGTGGGTCTGTGTGCACAACGGTGCCAACTCTCTCACATCGCGAGAGCGGTGCCAAAATCTTTTGATTTGACATCGATGCGTATTATGTGGCATACTTTTGCGAAATATGGCATCGGCCACATAGTGGAAGGCAACAAATGCCCAAGCTCTTCACGTGCTCCTAGTTAAATGAGAGGAAACATAAAGAGAGATAGAGAGAGAGTGAAAAAATATCACTAGCCAGCCAACCCTATCGTATGAGCGAATGATATTGGTACCTCTTGATGACACGGCAATCTTATACAGCCAGCTGCTCTAATATGTTCTCTTCTTTTGCAGATAAGAAAAGACCCGAAAGTGAAAAATGTGTTGCACTATAACAATATCATCGAATGCCTTGATCTCCATCTTACAGAAATTGATTTGATCGACTACCGAGGCAGCACATCTGAGATTAAATTGGCTAGGTTCTTTGTTCTGGAGGCAAGTGTGCTCAAGGTAATGAGGTTTGGCGTTCTCTGGCGCAACAATGGATGGCGTGCTGATCACTGCAAGCATCTAAGCGTAAATGACAAAGTCTTCGCAGAAGCTGAATTTGTTTTTGAAACATCAAGTGGCCAGAGACTCGAAAACTTATTTGCCCATTAGTGACTTGTCAGGGCAGTGGATTTTACTTTGTACGATAACGCTGCATCCACCTAAAGTAACAGAAGTTCTTACGTAAACTTCCTAGTGATTCCCTCTTCGTAGGTGCAACATTACTACTAACATTTGTAATATCAGTTTGAAACTTGTAATATTGCCGTGTCCTATTCCTGCGTTTTCAAAGTCCTGTGAATCAAACAGGTCCTGAGTTGGTGATGATGTTGTGCCTCCCATCTTTCACCAATAGCCGTCGGATCTAGATCTAACGCATACAAACCAAACTTCTCCATTTTTGCAAAAAGATGCCCGCACTTGTTCCCTATTTACAAACAACTCCTTGTCTCTCACAATCAGCCTTATCTCCTCCCAACCACATCTAGAAGGCCGTGGAAAAATCTGGCGTGATGGCCGCTGCTGGCGCCGTCCACCCCCAATCTTGGTGTTCCGTGCAATGCACGAGAAATTATGTCGAACAGGGCTAGTTGTAAGCAGGTTAGCTCTACAGCCATGATGACAGTGACTGCAGACAGTGAGGCTGACTATGGTATGCCGAACACGGCGCCTATACTCAGGTGTCATCTCCGGTGCAGGGTCTTGTCACTTCACTGTGAGGAGCAGCACGTAATAATTTAACCAACGGGTAGTACAGTGCTAGTACTCCTACTACATTGGTAGTACTACTACTAGTACTAGTAGCACCACAGTCTGGATTTAGGAGTACTACCACGTCCATCTGGATTTTAGTATTTGACTAGCAATATCTAGTAACGCATGTCACAAAAAATGTACTACTCCCTTTGTAAATAAATACATGGTGTATTGTTTTATTCCTATCGGCGAGAGAACTTAATGTTTTTTTGCTAATTAATAGGACTACACACAATGAACTAAACACCGCATGTCATGTTTGGTAGTCTCAAGTCATTGAAAGCATGCACGACCCACATCTCTCATTGGTTGATATGTCACGAAACAAGAAACAAGGAGTGAGTTAATGTACCCTGCCTAAGTGTTTTGGGATTATTTGGTTTTCATAAAGTGAGTTACGCAACATTTTTGTTTACATGCATTAACATTTTATTAGTTAAATCAAAGGTCAAAACTTGGCACAAAATGCAAAGGGGACCAATAAACTAGTAATGATAAAACTTCTCTCATTTGGCCCCAACTAGAGGTCCGGTGAGATGACTATACTGCATCGACACGGAGGGGGACGCAGCTTCATTGACTTACTGCAACTGCCTTTGGGTGAATGACATGTGGGCCCAATGGGTGGCTGGCCCACCTATCATACATCCAAAGGCAGGTGCAGTAGAGGGCCGAGGAGTAGTACGAAATCCTACGCACCTACGCATGCTAACCAAGGGCAATAGTGATCACTCGAATCGCAAGATCAGTTGACTAGAAGCTAAGCTAGACCCATGGAGGCGATGAGCACAAGCATCAGCCGGCTGTGCCAGATGGTCCATGATGCCGGCTTGCGGCCCAACACCGAGGAACGTCTCCAGGTATTGCTTGAGGCCGCCAGGGCGAGGGGCCGCTTGGATGATAGCTTCATCTCCTTGTTCGACGAGGTCCTCGTCGGTTTCCTCGACAAGTTCACCGTCGTTAAGAAGCTCGCGGACGACTTTGACGTATGCCTCCAGCCGACGCGCCTAGGCTCTGCGATGCCCGCCACCCTCAACGGCAACTATGGTGAAAACCTCTTCGACGCGCTGGTGGCCCTGCGACTGCCCGCCGTCGTGCCGAAGAATGTCCACCTCGAGGTCGTGCTCGCCGCGCAGCGCCTGGCGAAGCAAGACACCATCGACATAATCACCCACGTCTACGTGCAAATCATCCACAAGGACTACTACATGCAAGAGGAGGACGATAGGACGTTGGCCTTCTTAGACCGCAGGGCAACCTTGGACGACATTGTTCAGAAGCACGTTGAGCTTGCCACCAACGCCGCTGCTCCTCACACGTCGGTTGGTGACCCGGCGCACTAGGGTGTGAGGATGTCGTTGATGGATCCATATGTATTTTTATCTTTCTGTCAAATCCATGTAGTAATATATGGTACTACTAGTAATTATCTTACCTTACGCATCAACTTCATAATTTTCGTACGTACTCCATGCATGAACGGCGCCAGAACCAAACTTCTCATTACTCTAGGGAAAATCGTTATTTTCTATCTATCAGTCGCGCCATGGAGCATAACCAAATTTTACAAGTTACAAGTTCAAAAGGAAAAGCCTGCCATGTTCGCATCGCATCCCCACACGGTTGGTCTGGCATGCCGCTCAAGGGGGAATGCGTGCGATGCTGCATTTTCACTTACAAGTGGGACCGCAGTTGAGCAAACCAACTATCAGCAAACCCCCACCCCGCGTACCGCGCGATGGCTGAGAAAACAGGAGGGAGAAGAGATGGCTATAGCACGGAATCCAAGAAAATTGGTGTCGGATGGGACTCGTGTGGGTGGCGTGTGCCGTACTGCTAGATGTGAATGCTAGTTATGGCCCATGCCACCCCACTATATCGAGCCTATATCGAGGTGCTGGTTAGTAGAACAAATTTCCTGGAGTCTGTGCTCAGCCCTCCTCTATCTCTCTTCTCAGCCAGCCAGCGGACGTGCGGAGCCCATCATCTGTTTGCTCATATGCGGTCCCACATGTTAGTGAAAACGCAAGAGGACCCACTGAACCTGCACATCTTTCACCCGACGTGATGATGATGAAAAACAAATCCAATAAAGATCTCCGGTGGCCGCTTTTGGAGTTACTCGAGAGTAGTAAGATTCTATTTACAGTCTAACCCAAGATGCACATCACGTGGCTCCAACTACCACTCTATTTTCTTGCATGACATGACCTGGATGCTGGATGTCCCACGTGTCGGCAAAAGGAGGAAGAACCTGCCCAAATCTTCGGTTGTGCTCTCGGATTAGACTAGTTGTGCTAACTTAAAATTTTTATTGTGTAGAATGGATGCAAGTTTTGGTATTGGGAAGAAGAGTACATCGATATATTGATAGAGCGCAATTTAGTAGATGTTCTAGCACTTTTAGCTAGCATAGAGGCTAGAGATGAGACTAGTGCACTTGTTGATACTCCTACTAGAATAGAGGCTAGACACGAGACTAGATGCGAGGAAGCAACGTCTACTTCTTTACACTCGAAGAAGAAAGAAGCACGCAAGATCGAGCCTCCGCAGATCAACACTGAATGCATCGAGAAGGCACTAATCCAACTTACCGGAGCAATTATGGAAGTTGGATATCTTCTAAAATGTATTCTTGTGGTTCTTGTTTTCTTTGGTCTTGCTTGTCTAGTCAAAATTATCATTGGAGTTCGTGCAAAATGAAGGTCCGTTTGGGGTCGTGCGTTGGAGTTGGCCTTACAAGTGGGACCGTAGTTGAGGAAACCGACTATCGGCAAACCCCCACCTCGCCTGTCGCGTGATGGCTGAAGTTAGAGAAACAACGAGGTTGAAGAGATTGCTCTAGCACGGACTCCAAGAAATATGGTGTCAGATGGATGTCATGCTGGTGGCGTGTGTCGTACTCCTGGACGTGAATGCTTGTTCTGGCCCATGCCACCCTACTACTCCTACTACTTATATAGTACTCCTACTTGTAGTATCGAGGATTCGAGGTGCTGGTTACGTACATCGAACACATTAACATATGGCTACAGTAAAAACACCCGCCCGACGCGCGAAGCATTTGAAGCTAGTACAAATAGTGTACTACTATTGTTGATTGGCCTCATCCGATAACCTGTTGCAATGCACGTACAATTATATATTCGGAAAATATTTTTTTGCCTCGTCGCACCACTCACTCAGAGAAGCGACTCGAAGGCCATTCATAAATTTAGTAAGTTTATCACAGGCATATCATTTTATTACATACAACAGGTCATCAACCCACATCGACAACGAGGATACATTATAAATGCTAAAGTTTTCATCACACAACAAATAACAAGCAATGAAATGAACTTCAACTCAACCAATCCTTGGCGTTGGAAACACTTGCTTTGAACCACACGTGATTCTCTGGGAAGGGCCATCCATTGTCGATCTCGAGACCAACGCAGGACTGATCATCCAGGCTGAAGCGGCCTACTATATCAGTACCAGGGTAGGGAACCACCGAAATGTCCGAGGTATAGATACAGTTGCTTCTCATAAATGGTAGTAACGTTGTGTCAACAGCAGTTGGATCGCCTTTCACCATCATTGGATAGTTTTGTCCAAGAAAGAGCGAGTTTTCTCCAAGACTACCAATTCTGTACCAGGGAGAAGGTGTTGGCACTAGCACACTAGTATCCATCCTGAATACCATGCAACGGGTGTTGGAATAGGTCCGAATAGTGCGACCATGGGAGACTACACCTGCTTCCTTAGTAGTAACATCAGCAGTGGGCTGTATACACACAAGAAGAGGTGATCCATCGGAATTAGTTGCCAGGCGCCACTAAGTATATGGACGTTGCTCGTCCTCATGCTCGTGATCATCACCATCGTCATCTCCCCCTTGGTTATCAAAATTTTCAAGTATAGGTGGTGGAATGTTCACAGGACCTTGGAAACACAAGAAGAAGGTTAATTAGTAAAGGGAAACTTGCTAACCCGCATGCATGTGGATGAAACAATTAGAATTTCGGTGCAATACAAACGTACCGAAACTACGAGGATCCCATGCAAAAACAGTGCCATGAGTGGTGGAAGCAAACACAAGGCCCTCATATTGAATTGCATCACATTACTCATCCGTGTACAGAAACTGATTTTTGAGCAATATCCATCCAGTCGAACCACGAAGGACGGCAACAAGCTTGGTGAAGATAGCAACAACTACATAGTTCTTGTAATTCCAAGAGCGGTTGGTAACTTGACAAATTGCTATCTTCCATAGAAGAAAGTCAACATGATCGTATTTTAACATGCGTAGAATACTGGTGTGCTCAACCTCTGGGCAGTTCGCTGAGATTTTTGGAAGTGGAACCCAGTGACGGCTGTACACATTCACAAGTTCCCACTCGCAGTTGGACCCAATATAAACAACCTAATCTCCATTTGCGCCTACCCAAGCCTTACCCTCAAGCGATGGCATCTTAACATCATACGTATCATTATCAAGCGACATAAACTTGCACAAGGCGAGGCCTCCGTCGTCCCTGCGCTAGTCATCAGGGTCACGACGAAGAAGATAGGAGAGATCAAACCGCTCCTTGACCCTTGGGTTCCTTGTAATGATGTTATTAGTTGAGTCAAGAATGGTCTTGAACAAACCTGCCATGCTAGCCGAGGTGATGACGTCGCACCGATCAATGAGTTCCTCCACCACGTCATCTTTCAGATCGGGGAAAGAATAACAGGGTCGTTTCTGGCCTGTTCCCTCCACGGAGAAGGCAAATGGAGGAGGGAGGAAGAGCGTGCGACAATAGTTCCAAATCGTGAGGGAAAGGCGAAGAGTCGATGGACGGTTGCCAGTTTGCCACGGTACATGAAGAGGCGCCCCGGCCTACACGTCCGTTCAGAAATACTAGTAGAAAAGGACTTGCCGTCGTCTCACTGATATGTTGGAACGGGACCACATGTCAACGAAACATGGTGTGTAATTTCTCGTGCAAAATGCGATCAGGCCGCGTTGGCCCGAGGTACCACATTAGTTATCGACCTTTATTTTTTTAATGGCGTGCCGTTCAATTTGGAAGCACGACTAACTGGTACTATACAAAAAGAAAATATAAACTACTCTACCACGACTCCACGTCCAGTACTAGTAGTATAAAAAGATATATAGGCTAGAGCTTCAGCGCTTTCTTGCTAAGGGCTGCCCACTTGCTTCTCACACTATCACCCTCTCTCCAGATCTAAAAAAGACGGCCTCTCTCTCCCTCCTCACCGATGGTCACAAATCCGCCGAGGAAGAAAAGGACATGCAACGTTGACACACTCGTCGTCGGCGAGCGAGGTCACGCACTGACGACAAGGCCGTCCTCTTAGACCTAGCGCCCGCGTGGGATGGCCTCTGTCCCCAAGCTCGCTGTCGTAGTGTGTGTGGAGTACGACGACCACGAGCGAAGCCACTTCCCGCTGACCCTCAGGTATGCCACCTCTTTTCGAACCATACCCTTGTTCTATTGCCCCATCTGCCACGTCGTTGCATGTGGATATTTTTCCACTCCACCATCTTCCCAATTTGCTATCCTTTGCTTTGTTGGCCACGCAGATGAAAACCTTAATTTGCACTATTAAAGGAAACCCTACTTCATGCAGACTAATCCATGTCTAGGTTGAATAAGGAAAGGAAGGGAGACTGTACTGTCCAAGAGAGTAGGCATCGAACCTGCATCTAGGTTGAAAAGTGGGAAATCGGTAGCTAAGGAACGAGTCTCGTGTCTCTTGGTTGAAGAAGGGTAGAAAGGCATGACAATGCAATAGAGAATGACCAGGTCGATCGGTTTGTTGTCCTCACATAGGAAAAAGGTGTCTAAAGAGAACAAAAATGGGACGTAATCCACATATGCTGCCTGGATATTTGTTGCTCTGGGTAACCATACCTCCCTCACCATTCTGCGTCCGTGGAGGTACATCGTACTGGTGCGCCCACGGTCCGAACGGGCCTCCCATGCTCTTATTGCCACTTTTTTGCTATTAGTATAACGCCAGCAGTCAAGTCAAGCAATGCTACTGCTAAAATGATGCCACATTTAACTAATGCCGCACTCAGTCTAATGCCACCGATAAATTTAAGCAATGCCATTTAATGTCACTAGATTACTTCAGGGTTAGCTATTGATTGTGGATGTATTAAAGATTTTTTAGCTAAGGCATTCTAATGTTGTTGCACAACCAGTATACCAATGATGAAACTTGTTACTACCTTCAGATTTTTGCACTGTTAATGCTTATAGATTACATACCTCACTTTCACGAGATAAGTTAATTTTTTTGTATAGTGTCACCAAAATGCCAAGGTGCTGATGTCATTTTATTTTGGTTAAACTGCACAAAAAATTATGAAGACAAGAGGAAAGGTCAAGAGTGGGCACCTCCTCCTCTGGCTGTTCTCTTGATTCGTTCGATCAAGTTTTTATGTTTGATCAATTATCAAGATTGGGATAGCAATTTTTAAGGTCCCCACGAGTTCGAAATGATATTTACCTTGGAGGTACATGGTTTGCAATTTTTTTATACTGTCATTAGTTAATAATGCTAGTTACCTTCAGACTTTTGTATTTGGTTTAATGCTCATGCACAACTAGTATACCAATGCTGAAACTTGTTACCTTTACATTTTGTATTGTTAATTCTTATAGAAATCTTCCAGCGCTAGAGTTTATTGAAATCTGTTCAGTAAAACCATTGTACTGTACCCTATAATAAACTAACTACTCTACTATTGCACTAGCCACTAGATTAGTGTATATTTGTAGTATTCGAATGGTGTTGCATTAGCGTATGGACATAAATAAAGTGTGGGAAGCTTTCCCAGATATGTGCTCAAGAAAACTACTACCTGTTTTTCTAAATACTAGACGTTTGGGTACTTTAAATTGAACCGCGAAAACGTCTTATATTAAGGAACAGAGGGTGTAGAGTTCACTCAAATTATCCCGGTAAAGCTAGTCACACCTTTCTTAAAATTAATGTTCATTATGTTATCGGAGGAGGTCTGTATGTTTGTCTCTAATGCCTGTCGACTACATACCTGACATCATGATGTAATGTTAAGTCATTTCCTCTTGTACAGTGTCACTGAATTATCAAGGCGGTGATGGCATTTTATTTTAGTTGAACTACACAAAATATGCTTAAAAGAAGAGGAAAGGTCAGGAGTCGATCATTCTTTCAAAATGAACTATATATGCCTTTCTAACATCAGCCGTTGTTGCCTTATTTATTCCTTCAAACAGGTGGTTAGAAACAGTCTTGCTACCTTTTCCATTAAGAAATTGGAATGCTTATATTTGCGAGTCTATGCTTCAACTAGTGTCGTTTTTACAGTAATCACACTTTCAATATCTATGCAAACATGGATGCTTGATTTTAGTGGAACTGCACAAAAAGTCCAACTAGATCAACATTAGGAGCATCTTTTCTTCCAAACCTTTATATCCAATTGGTGGCTCTATGAGCTGTTCATTATGAAGGTACATGGTTTGCTACTATCTTGCTACTCTTTTTGTACTGTCATTAGATAGTAATACTAGTGGTTTGCATGTGAATTTATTGGCAGGGTGGACCTACATTGGAGGTGCAGGACAGGATTCAATGATTGGATGCTCAATTTTGGTTGTATCGATTTCACCTCTTCCATCACTGCAAACATGGATATCCTTGGTCTGATGAAGAATAGGCGCTATATTTTTGCTCTGAACCAGTAAATCAATTCAGTATGAAATTGTCCAGGGCAAAACATAATTGTATCAAATTGTCTAGTGCAGAACATGACAGATGCTAAGCGGAAGAGACATGTTTAAACCGAAAATACAAGGTGTGGTATATGTTTACTAGTTGCTTGATATTTGTGGAGACAGAGATGTCTGCCCGTTGCTATTTGGCAAGCAAACAAAGTGACCGCAATTTTGGTTGAACTGCAAAAGAGAATAGTATAGTCATTGCATGCAGTGCCATTTGAAAATAGACACAGAAAGATTGGATAGTCACTTCATGGACTGTAGAAAAGTAGTGCTGTACTATTTATTAGCCAACACTAGGTTCTTCATTGCTTTGGTCTGATTATACAATGGGCATCATTTTGCCTAAGTTAAAGTTTGTATTCCAAAAATAGTCTTGCCGTGTGATCGAGAGAAGACCAAATCATATTGCAGTGAATGTTCCTCCATCATGTGTGGTTCATTCTCATGGTTCCAGCTGTTGGTGAAACCACTTACGTTTGCAACAGGAATTGTAGACTTCACAATTTTTTTTCTTTCAGTCTGTACTGAATGTTGGCCAAGAGAAGCATCCATGTTAGTAGGAAGAACATATGTTTTTTCTAGATCTTTGCTTTTGGAGCTACATATTTGTATATGATCTATGAATCATTGAGATGCATTAACATGTTGATCTTATGTATGGGAATCATACTAGTTGGTTTTAGTTGCGTCGCAAGATCCGAAGTGGCTGATCTTTGCTTTTGGAGCTACATATTTGTATACGATTTGTGAATCATCGAGATGCATTAGCAGTTACTTATTTCTGTTCGCTCAGTGTTTATAAGTTACTGATCGATCACTAGCTAGCCTACTAATGCGCTCCTGGCAGTTTTATTTGCGACGCAAGATCCGAAGTGGCAGTTTTTTGAATAAAAATGCCTACCTCTGAAGAAACTGACAAGCTACACTATCCTACCTACTCGATCCTACACAGATAAATAGCGAATCACACACGTACTACCTTCTTTCCGGTTTGTAGGTCTCAATTCAGGAAATGACCTACTCGATCCTACACGAATAAATAGCAGATCACGCATGTATTAGTACCTCCTTTCTGGTTTGCAGGGCTTAATTCAAACCTCTCACCAACCAAGGTACTCCCTCCATCCAGGTTTATTAGTCCCGTGAGCAAAGCAGCAAGACCAAGGCATGGCAATAATTAATGGCATGTAGAAGTTTAAGCCTAATTAATTCCAGCGATTTAAGTGGCTGCATGCGTGCCCTCGACTGCGACTCGTTGCATGCTGCTCCGCGTACTGACTGCGAGCGATTCTGAGTGCCTACATGCAGCCAGCCGTAATTAAGGCAGCTAACTGATGCGAAAAAAGATGCGCTTTAATTGTTGCGGGCTGTTTAAATCCGTGGAATCATTATTGACAAGGAGGGAGATGATTTGAGTGCACCCTATTGACCGTCATGCCGGCATGCGACCTAGACGGGATGGGACGACACAGTCATAATTTCAGTTTCTCTAGTTTTCCACGGCAAGCTGGCGCGCTAAGCCATGCCTGCTTATGCATTGAATTCCGATGACCGTCGCGCTACCTTCCGCCTATAAGTACTGTTTCCCGACCTTCTCCGGTGGCACCATGACCCAACTCGCCATATCCTCATAAGCCCCCACCGGCCCGACGTCGCTCACCACGTCCGCCATGCCCCCGCCCGTCTACGGTAGGCGAGGCCAAAGGCGGTCACCGCCGGAACTAGTGTTCGGTTTTTCACCGGAAGGTAGATGGAGGGAGGAGGCATTCTATCTGTCTTTAGATGGCAATGAGGAGATCGAGGACTTGTTGGAGCGTGACCGCCTGGCAGAGGAGCAGGAGTTGTTGGAGCGCGACCGCCTGGCGAAGGAGCAGCATATCGCCAATTTGCGCCGGCAGCGGGACATGGAGCAGCAGCGCACCGACGCTCTGAGTCGCGAGCAGAGCACTCGCAACTAGGCTGACTATGTGGAGGCCGGTGCCCGGCAAATAGCCCTGGAGGTTGTTGGGCATGCATGCATTCGTGACGCCAATTTTTACTACCAGCTTGTCAAGTGGGTTTCCCGCTTAGAAGCTGAAGCTTCAGTGGACCACGCCGGCATGGAAAGGGCCAACGCGCGCAAGCAATGCGCCCTATCGCACCTCTGGCAAGTCCGAGGCGAGGCGAAGGACGCCGGTGCCGGCGTTTAGCATGTACCATAGATGGCGGCCGGCATCGTCTAGTTAGCTAAGAGTAAGTTAGTACTTGTACGCTACTAGAGTATTAGTGGGAGTAGATAGTTAACTTGGCTATGATGGTTGTCAATGTGGAAGTTCAATACTCTATATGTGGATCAGACCTGTTACTTTGCTCTGAATGTTGAACTTTCCATTTGAACGTATGGAATGGGCTGTTATTTTTTTAGTGGGTTGTATTTGTCCTCCACGGGTTTAGAGGCTGACTTGTGGGCCTACCAAGTTGACGCGTACACAATCAAGAGATGATTGTACGTGGAGAGGATGACAGCAGGGACCCGCCAAGGTCATGGTAGTACGCAAGCAAGTGCCTCCTTATTTCAAGCCAATAAAAAAATGGCTCCTCCTAATGGATTTCTGACATCTGGGTCCCATGCCATTGTCATCATAGTCAATAAACAAGAGAATTGCACAATGAGCGGCTGACACCAGGGACCCAGCAGCTCCCCAGTTATTTTTGTTTTGGGTTAATTTGATAAATGCCACTCCAAATCTGGTGTTCCCGAGAAATGCCACTGTAATTTCCAAACTTTGAAAAATGCCATTTCATGCCATTTCTAGTGGCATTTTTCGAAGTCTAGAGTGGCGTTTTTCAAAGTTTGCAAACTGCAGTGGTGTTTTTCAAAGTTTGCAAAAATTGCAGTGGCATTTTTCAAAGTTTGGAAATTGCAGTGGAATTTTTATGAATCACCATAATTGGAGTGGCACTTATCTAACTTGTTTTTGTGACGGAAGCAGGGTGTCAACTGGGCTGTGCAGGACACTCTGGCCTGTCTAGACAACCTTTTCTTTTATGTTTACCACAGACCAGCCCAGTAGTTTTTTTCTTTCTGAAAATGGCTAGCCCAATTATTTTTGTGATTTGTCAAGTAAGTAGCTTTGTTAGGCCTGTTGGGCTGCAAATCTTTCAAGACGAGGAGAGCTTCATTCGGCTAGCCGAGAAAATGGCCTATCAGTAATGAGAAATGGGATGTACATTTTTAAAACACATCAAACCGGCAATTAGTTTCAAATATCTTTTTTAATTTCGAGATTTTAAATTGCATTGATTTTTATGCGTGGACAATTTATTGGATTTTATATTGATATACATTTATTTTTAAAATCAGTCTGAATGTGACTCAAAATTTTGGGATTAAAAATAGTTCAGACCGCACCGACATATGCAAAATTTCGTATAATTTTTTAACCGTGGACACAATATGGGCTGTAATGCTAACACAAAGAATATGGGCTCCAAAAAACCCCGTAAGAATTAGCAAATGAGCTAAAATTATTAGAAATAATGGCAAATGGCTTGTATGTTGTTTTCCACAGATTTGAGGCTTTCCTAAATAAAAGGTTGACGCACAAGCAGTGACTGTTGGATGTCCATCCAACGGCCATCGTGCTTCTTCAATCTCTGCTCTTCCTGCTCCAGCCGCTCAAACAAGCACCGGTGGGACTACCTGCTCCCTCCTCCCTGCGGCCGGCTTTGCCGCAGTGCAGGCCTCACCGCCCCACCGTACTTCCATCGCGGGCCTAGCCATCCCTCTACCCACCCACACCTGCTGTTATTCTACGGCGACGGCAGACAAACCAGTAAACCCTCGTATAGTCGTACTCCCCTCCGCGTGGGAAACAACTGTCGAGTCTTCCCTGGCTCCGTGTCATTCCCTTCCTAGGCCTCGCCGTCGTCCACCGCCCTGGTGCTCTCGGCGTGGTGTGGTCAACGTGGTCAATGATCGACATGCATCTGAATTGGACTGTATGTGGAGAGGCTGACAGCTGGGTCGACGGCCGCATGCAAGGAAATGCCTCCTTACTACGCGCAAAATAATGATTCCTCCACCTGACATCCGGGACCCATCGAAAGGGCCTCTGTATTTAGCGAAAAAATGTTACCGCCGCTGACAGCACGGACCCACTAGCTATATCTTCGCACGCAAGGAAGTGCCTCCTTATTACGCACAAAAAAATGAATACTCCCCGAGGGAGTCCTGGATTAGGGGGTATCCGGACTGCCGGACTATATACATCGTCCGGACTATTGAAGCGTGAAGATACAAGACTCAAGACTTCGGCCCGTGTTCAGATGGGACTCTCCTTTGCGTGGAAGGCAAGCTTGGCGATCTGGATATTGTGTTTCCTTCCTTGTAACTGACTCCATGTAAACCTTACCCCTCTCCGGTGTCTATATAAACCGGAGAGGTTGGTCCTTAGAAGGACAATCACATTTTTACAATCATACCATCATAGGCTAGCTCTTAGGGTTTAGCCTCTACGATCTCGTGGTAGATCTACTCTTGTACTACCCATATTATCAATATTAATCAAGCAGGAAGTAGGGTTTTACCTCCATCAAGCGGGCCCGAACCTGGGTAAACATTGTGTCCCTTGCTTCCTGTTACCATCAGCCTAGACGCACAGATCGGGACCCCTACCCGAGATCCACGGTTTTGACACCGACATTGGTGCTTTCACTGAGAGTTCCTCTTTGTTGTCGCTGGAAGGCTTGATCGCGCCTTCAATCGTCAACAACACGGTCCAGGGCGAGACTTTTCTCCCCGGACAGATCTTCGTGTTCGGCGGCTTCGCACTGCGGGCCAATTCGCTTGGCCGTCTGGAGTAGATCGATAGCTACGCCCCTGGCCACCAGGTCAGGTTCGGAAATTTGAACTACACGGCGGATATTCGCGGAGACTTTCTCTTCGACGGATTTGGGCCTGCGCCAGGAGCGCCGAACAGTCACGATGAGCATGACTTAGACCTGCTGTCGGACAAAGCTCGGGATGTCACCCCTACAGTAGCCTCGGGTCTAAATCTGGAGCAGGTTGCGTTGCCTAAGGACGGAGGGGTGGACCCCGCCCCGCAGGCCGCACACTCATCGGCGGTGGAGCCGAACACAGGTCCCACCTCTGTGGAGTCCTGTAACCCCGGGCCCCCGGACTCGTATCCGGTTGTTGGTTCCGGTCCGCACACCCTCGAGCCAGCCGGGCCAGGTTGGGCTCCGGCAATGGAGTTTACCGCTGCGGACATCTTCCAGCACTCGCCCTTTGGCGACATGCTGAACTCATTAAAGTCTCTCTCTTTGCCAGGAGGCTCTGGGCCGAACTATGTCCAGCTTGAGTGGGAAGCAGGCGACGAAGGAATTCGCTGCCCACCCACCACCCACTTCATAGCCACGGTCGATGATTTAACCGATGTGCTTGACTTTGACTCCGAAGACATCGACGGTATAGACGACGATGCAGGAGAAGTACAGGAGCCACCGCTCACAAGGCGGTGGACAGCCACCTCCTCATACGATATATATATAGTGGACACTCCGAAGGAAACCAATGGAGACGAGGCAACGTAGGATAACCCCTCAGGAGGAAAAGCAAAGCATGGGCGTCTTCGGCGCCGCTCCAAGCCTCGCCACACCCCGGAGATGAAAGCAATCCGGATGATGCCGAACAGGAATACAACCTTGATCAGCCTACCTTCCAGCAGGCAGGACCGATCACGGTGGGATACTTGGAGAGGGACAACTATACACCCCCCTCCGAAGATGAGGTAAGCCTCGGTAATGACGAATTCGGCGTACCTGAAGATCCAGTGGAACAAGTTCGCTTCAAGCCACGGCTCATGGCCACGGCAAGGAGCCTGCAAAGGAAGCAAGAGCAGCTTAAAGCTAACCAAGATTTGCTAGTGGATAGGTGGACCAAGATCCCGGCCACCAAAAAGTACGGACTCGACCGCCCTAACAAAGGGCATACGCGACACAACTGGCTACCTCAACCTAAGCAGGAGAACCAAAGGCACACAACCCGATGTCCACACACCACCATGGTCCAAGAAAGTAGGAAGGATACACGAAGAGGCATCCTCAAGCCTCGGCGCAATGGTCATAAATGTCAAGTCAGGGAAGCTGGTGCCAAGTCCAGCAACTCCCAGTCCGGTCAACAGACAAAGAACAGCTCAAGCCTGTTCGGCCCGAGCCACACACTCGATCAACCATGTGAAATTCACGGTACTCCTAGAAGGACGGCAAAGCATACCAATAGAGAATGCCGAATCCTCAACAACCGGTCGTGTGTCAGAAACAATGAGGGGAGGCGTCTAGTCAAGAGACCCCCCAGAGCATAAAAGTACGGCCGATCGCCCCCGATCATACTCACCACAACAATTCAATTGCCGTACCCCTAGACCTAGTAGTCCGGGGGCTCCATAACACACAAAGCCCCCACGGGTACGAAACCACAAATAACATCTTCTAAAGGATGCCAGGTGCAAAGGCCAAGTTTATTGGCCCACCACCCTAACGGTTGTTTTTGAATCACCAAAAAATGCCACGCCAAAGAGTAATTCTTCGGCACCTTCCCCTCATACGGTAATTTACCGTATGCAAACGGGATGAACCACGTTGACTAGATTCCACATGATAAACCATTAGGCCAACACCGTGTGATATAATCACGCCCACGGGCAAGGCCGGACCCCACCCTTAGAGCGAAAATCGTACAGCCGCCAGAGTAGCAAGTCGCGCATGCCTATCAAAATTTTGATATGACAGCCAACTATCCGGACACCAATCGATGAGTCCATGCTACTTCACGGTATAACGGCTGGGTTGACCAGGGTCCGATCAGGAACCCTTAGACCGACCACAAGAGGACGTTCAACTGCCTCCAAGCATTTGCGTTTACAAACTAACTTTGACGCAGAACAGGATTGGCGGCGTGGAATCGGCCCGGACACACAAGGGCAGGAACATGCAGGTAGAAGGCAGTTCGGATTCACTCTTGATCCACTCACAACCCCCTCTAGTCCGGACATCACAGGTTCCGCCAAAAACACCTCTTTTCATAATCATACATCGTACTCATATGAATAGACATATCATCCTGCTACAATGCGTAGACTTAAATAACACTTATCGACCGTCGTTTATCGCTGACGCCTCTTTGCCAAAAAAATGGCAGCCACGCTTCGTGTTATGCCCGGTTATGCCAGGGGCTTCACAGTACTGCAATAAAGTCCGACCACCTTTTCGGTCGCTCGGCACCCCGAACTTATAGCATTATATGCATCAGCTCCAAATCATGTCTTGGGTCAATGGTTGGGTTTGCCCAGCTCCCATGTTTTGGTACCTTATGTTCCGTTCTATCGGCTAAGGTAGCGCTGGGAGAACTACTACGATTGTGTCCCGATTCTGCCGGACGAGCACCTCAGTAGAGAAAGCCGAAAACTGACTGTCATGATGCAGCGAGAGCTGGTCAGCTGTTCGAGAGGTTGAAAAATCCTTAAAGATTTATTCTGCATAACGCCATTATAAATACAGAGTGTGACGGATCGGTCTTCCGATCAGGCGCCAATAGAGCCCCTAGTTCGGCCTTCCGAACACTAGGGGCTGCGCCGACCATACTCGAATTCCTATGGCTAAGTGAGAGTAGTAAAGCCTTATAGTCCGATTGCCTGGTTCGTGGTGAGAAACACCTCCCTAAAAGGACCCAAACATTGTATAAAGAGTGTCCAGATATATCCCGAACACCCCCGTATTCTTTTTACGTGGGGGCAGAAGCCGACGACTGGCCAACTCTCAGGATCTACATACAATAAACAGCCGCACAGGAAGAACATACGTTCAAATAAAGTAGGCAATATATAATGACAGTGCCATTATCCCATATTATAAAGAGCGACACGAATGCCCTCAGGGAAATATAATGTCTTTGGTACACTTATCCACCGCAAGGCGGGCCCCTTTCAGTACACCTTCATAGTACAGCTCGAGCTTGCGGTGCTCTTTACCCTCCGGCGGCCCCTCAGTCATCAGCTTGTCCGCGTCAAGCTTCCCCCAATGCACTTTTGCACGAGCAAATGCCATGCACGCACCTTCTATACAGACTGATCGCTTGATAGCATCAAGCCGGGGACAGGCGCCCACAATCCGCTTTATGAGTCCGAAGTAGCTGCTTGGAATTGGCTTCGCAGGCCATAGCCGGACAACCAAGTCCTTCATGGCTAGTTCGGCCGCCTGGTGCAGTTCGACCAGCTACTTCAGCTGATCGATAAAAGGCACCGGATAGTTCGGCGCCAAATATTGCGACCAGAAGTTTCTCTCCACAAACTTCTTCTCCTCGGTCCGGTAAAATTGGGCGGCATCTGATATGCTGCGAGGTAGATCTGCAAACGCCCCTGTAAAAACGAGAATTCAGCTTGTCGCTTAGAGTTCTCCCCACTATCATGTACAAATAGCCATGAATACAACATGCCTTACCAGCCACAATTTCCGGGCCTCCTGAATGTCCCGTACAGCACCTCGGGCTTCTTTCCAAGCATCTTCCGCGGCTTGGAGAGCTTGGGCGAGTTCGGATTCTTTCCCTACTAGACTCTGCTCCAAGCACTCGCTTTTCTTCACAGCCTCCTGGAGCTCCCGCTCAGCTGTGATGACCCTGGCCTCGTGTTTTTCATGAAGCGCCTGTTTGGCGGCATCCTTCTCGTTGGCATCGGCCACAACTTTCTTTAGTGCCTCATATTCGGCACTCGCCCCTAGGGCATACAGCACAAATACTTTTCAATTGGCACAATTTCTCATTCGTGCCTAATGCAAGACAATGTTTCAACATACCTTGCTTATCCTCTAATTGCTTCTTCACACGACCAAGTTCTTCCTTGGCTAGTTCAGGCTCTGCTTTAGTTCGGACACTTCCACATTATGAGCGGCCATCTTCTCCACAGACGCCTGTTTTCACACAAAGAGGTACATGTCATTAACAAAGGTTCACACGAGAAAAGAGGATTTGATCCCCTGCCCGGCTCTCTATCTTTCGCCGGACAGTGTATCAGGGGCTACTACTCATATTATGATGATTCCTCAAAGGTTTCTTAGAAACCATACCTCAAAAGCCTTTATAAGGCCAAGGCAGGACTCATTCAGTCCACTTTCGGCAGACTGAATCTTTCCAACCATCGCACCCATGAGGGTCCGATGTTCATCGATGATAGACGTGTTCTTTAACGCTGTCGATAGACCGCCCGACAGCTCTGCGTAGACAGAGGTTACCGGCAGAGTAGGCAAACCTCCCTCCGTTGAGGGTGAGGGAGTCCTGGATTAGGGGGTATCCGGAGAGCCAGACTATATACATCGTCTGAACTATTGAAGCGTGAAGATACAAGACACAAGACTCTGGCCCATGTCCGGATGGGACTCTCCTTTGCGTGGAAGACAAGCTTGGTGATCCGGATATTATATTTCCTTCCTTGTAAACGACTCCATGTAAACCCTAGCCCTCTCCGGTGTCTATATAAACCGGAGAGGATGGTCCTTAGAAGGCCGATCACAATTACAATCATACCATCATAGGCTAGCTCCTAGGGTTTAGCCTCTACGATCTTGTGGTAGATCTACTCTTGTACTACTCATATCTTCAATATTAATCAAGCAGGAAGTAGGGTTTTACCTCCATCAAGAGGGCCTGAACCTGTGTAAACATTGTGTCCATTGCTTCCTGTTACTGTCAGCCTAAGACGCACAGATTGGGAACCCCTACCCGAGATCCGCCGGTTTTGACACCGACATTGGTGCTTTCATTGAGAGTTCCTATGCGTCGTTGCTTCGAGGCTTGATGGCGTCTTCAATTGCTAACAACACGGTCCAGGGTGAGACTTTTCTCCCCGGACAGATCTTTGTGTTCGGCGGCTTCGCACTGCGGGCCAATTCGCTTGGTCATCTGGAGCAGATCGACAGCTATGCCCCTGGCCACCAGATCAGGTTCGGAAACTTGAACTACACGGCGGATATTCACGAAGACTTGATCTTCGACGGATTCGGCCCTGTGCCAGGAGCACTGGACATTCACGATGAGCACGTCCTAGACCTGCTGTCGGACAATGCTCGGGACATCACCCCTGCAGTGGCCCCGGACCTAAATCCGGAGCAGGTTGCATTGTCCAAGGACGGAGGGGTGGACCCTGCCCCGCAGGCCGCATACTCATTGGCGGTGGAGCCGAACACAGGTCTCACCTCTGTGGAGGCCTGTAACCCCGCCCCCCTGGACTCGTATCCGATTGTTGGTTCCGGTCCGCATACCCTCGAGCCAGGTTGGGCTCCGGTAATGGAGTTTACCACTGCGGACATCTTTCAGCACTCGCCCTTTGGCGACATGCTGAACTCATTAAAGTCTCTCTCTCTGTGTCAGGAGGCTCTGGGCCGAACTATGTCCGTCTTGAGTGGGAAGCGGGTGACGAAGGAATTCGCTGCCCACCCACCACCTACTTCACTACCATGGTCGATGATTTAACCGACGTGCTTGACTTCGACTTCGAAGACATTGACGGTATGGACGATGATGCAGGAGATGTACAGGAGCCACCGCTCACAGGGCGGTGGACAACCATCTCTTCATACGATATATATATGGTGGACACTCCAAAAGAAACCAATGGCGATGAGGCAACGGAGGATAACCCCTCCAAGAAGAAAGCAAAGCATGGGCGTCGCCAGCGCCGCTCCAAGCCCTGCCAAGGCAATACCGGCACCGGAGACGAAAACAATCCGGACGGTGCCGAAGATGAATACAACCCCGATCAGCCCGCCTTCGAGCAGGCCGAGCAGGAGGACGGGCATGACAGCCCAGAGGAACAGGCGACGGATGGGTATCCGGAGGAGGACAACTACATGCCCCCCTCGGAAGACGAGATTAGCCTCGGCGACAACGAGTTCGGCGTGCCCGAGGACCCCAAGGAGCAGGAGCGCTTCAAGTGCCGGCTTATTGCCACTCCGAGAAGCCTGAAGAAGAAGCAGCAGCAGCTTCAAGCTGATCAAGACCTGCTCACAGATAGATGGACAGAAGTCTTGGCAGCCGAGGAATATGGACTCGAGCGCCACACGGCTGACCGGCGCCTCGAGGTCGGGATAAAACGGCATATCAGCTCGAATACCAACCTGCACCTCCGTGCCGGTTTACTACGGCCCGGGGCAATACTCAGGACCTGCGCAATAGACTGGATAACACCGCATGACAACAAAGATCGATCTACGGATCACGGGGGCGCGCTGCAGCACATGATGATGACTGTCATACCGGATACACTAACAGCAAATCCGGCCAGGCCGAATATAACCAGTCAGATGCAGCCAGACTGTGTCGTGACATAGCCCGGCACAGAGGCGCCGCACACCCCTATGCTTCACCGATGAAGTGATGGATCATGAACTCCCAGAAGGGTTTAAACCCGTAAACATCGAATCATATGATGGCACAACAGATCCCGCGGTATGGATTGAAGATTTCCTTCTCCACATCCACATGGCCTGCGGAGACGATCTACATGCCATCAAGTACCTTCCCCTTAAGCTCAAAGGACCCGCCCGGCACTGGCTAAACAACCTACCCGCAAATTCCATTGGCAGTTGGGAAAACCTGTAAGACACATTTCTTGACAATTTCCAAGGCACATATGTGCGACCTCCGGATGCCGATGACTTGAGCCACATTACTCAACAGCCCAGAGAATTAGCCAGGAAATTCTGGACTCGGTTCCTAACTAAAAAGAACCAAATAGTCGACTGTCCGGACGCTGAAGCCCTGGTGGCCTTCAAGCATAATATCCATGACGAGTGGCTCGCCCGACACCTCGGCCAGGAGAAACCCAAGTCCATGGCAGCTCTCACGACACTAATGACCCGCTTTTGCGCGAGCGAGGACAGCTGGTTGGCTCGCAGTAGCACTACGCCACATTCTGGCACGTCAGATGTTCGTGACAATAATGGTAAGCTACGGCGCAACAGACACAAGCGACGAAACAACGACAACAACACCGAAGACACGATGATCAATGCCGGATTCAGCGAATCCAAATCCGGTCAGCAGAAGAAGCCACTGAAAAGAAACAATCAGGGACCGTCCAATCTAGACCGTATACTGGAGCACTCGTGCCAAATTCATGGCACCCCGGACAAGCCAGCCAACCACACCAATCGAGACTGCTGGGTATTTAAACAGGCCGGCAAAATAAACACCGAAAACAAGGACAAGGGGCTGCACAACAACGATGACGAGGAGCCCCGGCGCCCGAACACGGGGGGACAGAAGAAATTTCCCCCAGGTGAAAATGGTCAACATGATCTACGCCACTCACATCCCCAAGCGGGAACAGAAGCAACCACTACGGGACGTCTACGCGATGGAGCTAGTCGTCCCCAAATTCAACCCATGGTCAGCTTGTCCAATCACCTTTGATCGTAGGGATCATCCTACTAGCATACATCACGGCGGCTCGGCCGCATTGGTTATAGACCCAATCATAGACGGATTTCACCTCACAAGAGTCCTTATGGATGGAGGCAGCAGCCTGAACCTGCTTTATCAGGACACAGTGCGCAAAATGGGTATCGACCCTTCAAGGATTAAGCCCACCAAAACCACCTTTAAAGGTGTAATTCCTGGAGTAGAGGCCCGTTGTATGGGCTCTATAACATTGGAAGTGGTCTCCGGATCTCCGGACAACTTCTGAAGCGAGGAGTTAATCTTCGATATCATCCCTTTCCGTAGTGGTTACCACACACTGCTCGGACGAACTGCATTCGCTAGATTCAATGTGGTACCACACTATGCATACCTCAAGCTCAAGATGCTAGGCCCGCGCGGGGTCATAACAGTCAACAGAAACATGGACCGCTCTCTCCGTACAGAAGAGCATACTGCAGCCCTTGCAACAGAAGTACATTGTGGCCTCCTTCGGCAAACCACCAATCCGGTGACAACAACCTCAAGCACCGTCAAGCGAGGTCGGAGTACCCCACAACAGGATCACCAGGCACGCCAATAGCACGACTAGCAGTCCGGCCTCCGCTCAAATCCCATCAAAGCAGCATTCGTGCCACGCATGCACAATTACGCACTCAAAATACCATGGGCACAGGCGGAGGCGCAGCAGTGGCTTAGTCAACAGTGCGGTATAACTGCCACACACCTTCGTAACCTTTCCTTTTACCTTTCAGGACATTGCTTTAGTGCAGCTTCTCCAAAAGAGCCGGATTGTCAGACTTACATAGGAGAGAAAACCAAGGAGGCAACAGGCTTTGCGCACAGAAGGAAATACCCAGGTGGAATCTATTTACGATCGTTATACCTGCTTTATCTATCTGTACGTAGCCTGCCCCTGGATAGGGTATGTCAAAATAATCCTATTTATCTCCACTTAATGCATTCATTGTAAACATACGCTTAAACGTATTATTCATCAATGGGAGATCATATATATCGTCAGCTTATTATTCTTATTTGAGCATTTTTTCTTACAAATGTCTATTTGATATTGCATCCGTACACTTTGGTACGTTGAGTTTGACAGGGGCTTCTTCTGGCGCCCCATAATACGACAAGACAAGTCCGAACACTTTCAACAGTGCGGCACCCCGAACTTATATCATTATATGCATCAGCTCCGAATCATGTCTTGGGTCTACAGTTTGGATAGCCCGGCTCCCTTGTTTTGGTGCCTTACGTTCCATTATATCGGCTAAGGTAGTGCAGGGAGAACTACTGTGATTGTGTCCCGGTTCTTCCGGACGAGCACCTCAGTAGAGAAAGCCGAAAACTGACCGACATGATGTGGCGAGAGCTGGTCGCTGTTCGAGAGGTCTTAAAATCCTTAAAGATTTTTCCGCTTTAGGCGATAATTCGGCTTCGTCCGATTTAGGCGTATATAGCGCCCCAATTCGGCCTTCCGGATTCTAGGGGCTTCGCCGATATTTAAAATTGTAGACTTCTATGGCTAAGTGAAGGTTATAAAGCCGCATAGTCTGATTGCCTTGTTCTCTGCGCCAGCCACCTCCTTAAGGGGCCAAACATTTGGATAAAGAGTGTCCGGGTTTTCCATGAACACCCCAGTACTAGTTACGTGGGGGCGGAAGCCGACGACTGTCCTACTTTCAGTATCTTATAAACAGCCGCATAGAAGGTAATATTTTAAATAACAAAAGCGCTACATAGCGCAAGTAACTTCGTCCTTATATTACAAACATGACAGAAGTGAATTCATTCTAAAATTATGTCCTTGGTACAATCATCGGCCATGAGGCGAGCGCCCTTCATCACGCTGTCATAATACTTCTCCGGATAGCAATGCGCCTTGCCCTATGGCGGCCCGTACTTCACCAGCTTCTCCGCATCCAGCTTGCCCCAATGCACCTTCGCACGGGCAAAGGCCCGGTGGGCACCCTCAATGCAAACGGATCGCTTGATGACTTCTAGTTGCGGACAGGCATTCACCATCCGCTTGATCAGGCCGAAGTAGCTGGTGGGCAGGGGCTCACCAGGCCACATCCGGACTATGAAATCCTTCGTAGCCACTTCGGCCACCCTGTGGAGTTCGACCAACTGCTTCAGTTGGTCACTCAGAGGTGTTGGATGTTCGGCCCCAGCATACTGGGACCGGAACAGCTTCTCCGTTGAGCTCCCCTCCTGAGCATGGTAGAACTCCACGGCATCTGATACGCTACGTGGCAGATCTGCGAATGCCTCTAGAGAGCTCCGGACTCGGGTAAGTAAAAGAAACGCCTCCTCCATATGTTTGCTTTGCATAAATAATTTCTTACCCGCTGTTATCCTTTTGGCCTCCTGGATTTCCTGCTGTGCCTTCTCGGCTCCGGCCTTGGCATCTTTTATACTTACAAGGGCCTTCGCAAGCTCGGCCTCTTTCGCCTTAAGCTCATGCTCCACGGACTCGAACTTTTTGCCGAGCTCCTGGAGCTCTTCTTGTACCTCGCCCACTCGGGCTTCTTGCTTCTCGCGCTCCTTGCGTTCCAAGGCCGCCTTGTGTTCGGCCTCGGAAAACGCTTTCTTGAGAGACGCCACTTCGGTGGTGGCCTCTGTCACCAAATCACGACGCTTCATCGTTAGAATAACCAATTTTATCTATCATTCATTATATGAGAGAAGGGAATCATTCACCTTTGCTCTCTTCGAGCTGCCTTGTCGTGAGGTCGATCTCTCCCTACGCCTGCTCCAGGTCCCATTTTAGTCCGGCGATCTCAGTCATACGGACAGCAGGGGCAAGCAGCACAACCTGTTTATTCACATTAAAACTCATTTATTAGACTCCTGCGGATTATAATTGACCCTCCGTTTGGTCTTTCTTTCCGAACACCAAACAGAGTATCAGGGGCTACTACCTATCGGGTGGTAATTTCACACATTTTTACTACTTACCTCAAAGCCTGTTAGTAGGCTGGTGCAAGCTTCGGTTAGTCCGCTCTTGGCGGGCAAAACCTTCTGAACCACCGCACTCATAAGAGTACGATGCTCTTCATCCATGGAAGCGCCTCGAAGCACTTCTAGCAGACAATCCAACGTCTCGGGCGTAGCAGAAGTCCTAGGCACAAATGGCTCGCCCTCCTTAACGAGGGGCTGCCCGCCTGAGTCCGGAACCACGGGAGGTTCCGGCACAGTGTTCGGCTGAGAGTCCGGCTTACTGCGGCTCTCACCAACACGATCCGCGGGGATCTTGAACCCCGCATGTCCGACGTTTGGAATGCCGCCTTGGGGCGCCTCCAGATCCACCTCCCCCCGCTCTGGGAGCCTTTGGGACAACACCTCCGTGTCATCCGGAGGCTGAGGAGTAGTGGCCGTCGGAAGTGAGTTCATTGCTGAATCACTAAAGGACCCGTCCGAAGACGACACCTCGGGATGGACCCTGGCCGGACTGCATACAAGTTCGGCGTTATAACAAAACTATGAAGCAAAATTACGATGGAGTGTGGATACTTACGATCGCACCAGGGGCTTCTTCCTGGGCAGCCACCCCTCCTCGCTATCGGCGGCGGTGGTGGAGTAGTCCGGAAGGGACGCCTTTCCCTTCTTGGACGTCCCAGCCTCCCCTTCTGGGGCGGCCTTCCTCTTTTTCTCCCCCCCAATACGGGGAGGTGGAGTTTCTTCTTGTTCCCCCCGCCTCCGTGGGAGGAATCTGCCTCGTCGTCATCGGACGATGAGGGTATGACGACCTTGTGTCGGGGGACTCTCCTGCCCCCCTGGTCCACCCTCCCAGGCCCCTCGTCCTGTCCGGATGGGGCGGCCTCCTCTTCTTCTTCTTCCCCTTCGGGGGAGGAGTGTGCCTCGTCGTCTTCAGACAAGGCTTCTGGTGCAACCTTACGTCGGAGACCCTTTCGGATCCCCGGGGCCTTCTTATTGGCCTTCTTCTCCGGCCCCTTGTAGGGCACTGGGACCAGCATCTCCGTCAGGAGAGCATTAGCTGGGCTTTCTGGCAGTGGAGCCGGACAGTCAATCTGCTCCGCTGTCTCCACATAATCCTGAACAAATATGCACAATTACTTAAGGCCCCCCCATGAATATATTGGGAAGAACCGAATCCAGTGGCAGCCTGAGAACTCACCTGACTAGGAGGCCGCGCGGCATGGAGCCCACGGTCCTCGGATACGTGAGGAGGTACTTCGGAGGCCTTGAACAACGCCTTCCACGCATTTTTGTGCTTCATGCCATAGAGCCTCTGAAGCGTCTGGTGTTCGGCCGGGATGAACTTCCACAGATTGAATGCCCGCCTTTGGCACGACAGAATCCGACGAACGAGCATGACCTAGATCACGTTGACAAGCTTGATGTTCTTGTCCTTCATGCCCTTCATGCAGTTTTGGAGTCCGGCCAGCTCTGTAGATTCGCCCCATAACAGGCCCTTATGTTCCCAGGAGGTGAGCCGCATGGGGGTTCCGGATCAGAACTCGGGGCCGCCGCCCAGTTGGCGTCACGCGGCTCGGTGATGTAGAACCACCCCGACTGCCACCCCTTCACGGTTTCTGCAAAGGAGCCATCAAGCCAGGTGACGTTAGGCATCTTGCCCACCATGGCTCCTCCGCACTCCGCTTGTTGGCCGCTCACGATCTTCGGCTTCACGCAGAAGATTTGCGGCCACAAGCCAAAATGAGCCTTGATGCGGAGGAAGGCCTGCATACAACGATGAACGCCGAGATGTTGAGGACAAAGTTCGGGGCTAGATCATGGAAATCTAGCCCGTAGTAGAACATGAGCCCGCAGACGAAGGGGTGAAGTGGAAACCCTAGTCCACGGACGAAGTGGGCGAGAAACACAACCCTCTCATGGGGTCCTGGAGTTGGAATGACCTGCCCGTCGTTTGGTAGCAGGTGTGCTATGTCTGCGGCCAAGTATCCGGCCGCCCAAAGATTCACGATATTCTTCTCCTTCACGGTGGAAGCCACCCACTTACCTCCTGCTCCGGACATGTTTAACTGTGCAGAGAAGACTTGGACTAGGGTGCTAGAGCTCGATGGGGCAAGAGTGGGCAGAGAAGGAAGAAGGCGTGGGTAAAAATGGGGAACTATTATCCCTTATCAGAGGCGACGGAAGCAGTGCGCCTCCCCACTTGCCCATCGAGAATCGCTTACTTCCCAAACGCCACGATTGATGGCATGGGGGGATTACCCACACCCATATTGATGAGAATCCCGTGATAAGGGGACACGATCTCTGCTTTGACAAGACGTGTCAAGGAAACCACCTCTCAATACGCGCTGTGGCTGTTTGTGGGAAAACGGTTCGAATAATGACCTGATCGTAATGACATGTCACATCGTCTAAAAAGTTGAAAAACTGAAGTATCATTCTCTCTATGGTGGTATGTGAAGATCATTTTGCAGATCCGGACACGGTCTACGTGTTCGATAATTACCTTGGAGTATTCGGAGAAGGAACCCGCCTTGCAATGCCGAAGACAAGACTGCACGCCGGACTCGTCGTCATTGAAGCCTGGTTCAGGGGCTACTGAGGGAGTCCTGGATTAGGGGGTATCCGGAGAGCCGGACTATATACATCGTCTGGACTATTGAAGCGTGAAGATACAAGACACAAGACTCCGGCCCATGTCTGGATGGGACTCTCCGTTGCGTGGAAGACAAGCTTGGCAATCCGGATATTATATTTCCTTCCTTGTAACCGACTCCATGTAGACCCTAGCCCTCTCCGGTGTCTATATAAACCGGAGAGGATGGTCCTTAGAAGGCCGATCACAATTACAATCATACCATCATAGGCTAGCTCCTAGGGTTTAGCCTCTACGATCTCGTGGTAGATCTACTCTTGTACTACTCATATCTTCAATATTAATCAAGCAGGAAGTAGGGTTTTACCTCCATCGAGATGGCCCGAACCTGGGTAAACATTGTGTCCCTTGCTTCCTGTTACCATCAGCCTAAGACGCACAGATCGGGACCCCCTACCCGAGATCCGCCGGTTTTGACACCGATAAAGGGTGGCCGCTCGCCCTATCCTGGAGCCTTAGAGGCCTCCAGGACCTTATCCGGTTGTGATCCGAACCCGAAATTGCCCCCATCATCGATACATCATGGGGCCGCTGCCCCCATGTGTCCGGCTCCAAAGATATGCCCCCTGCTCTGGGTCTCTGTGAGACGACACCTCAGTGTCGCGCCTGGACTTTGTAATAGGAGCCCCCGGAGGCGTCTCGCTCACCACAGCATACGAGCTCAACGAATCCGCCGATGAGGACTGTCCGGCAGGAGACCTCACCGGGCTGTACGAGATGTGGCGACAGTTAAAACTACTGTACCCATACGACCCTGGTTGCATAGGCGCATTCGGATTTTGGTTACTTACGATTTTTCCAGGGGCTGGGCCCTGGGATCCCACTCCGGGCTGTTATCGGCAGCCGGGGTGGATGCCTCTGGATGGGAACCTCTCCCCCACTTGGGTGATTCGGCCTCCAGGGACGGGGAAGCCGCACACTTATTCCCACCTTCAGAGTGAGGCTCGTCCTCCTCTTCTTCCTCCTCTTCGTCTTCAGAAGAAGGAGCGTCACTGGAGTCTTCGGATTTGGCGTCCGAAGCCTCGCGGTGACGGAGGCCGCTCTGGGTCTTTTTGACCTTTTTGGAGGCCTCCTTCTTTGGCGCCTCATAAGGCGCAGGGACCAACATCTTTGTTAGAAGAGGTCCGGACGGTTCCTCCGGCAGCGGGGCCGGACAATGTGTCTGCTCCACCTTCTTTATCCCTGAAGTCACGATGAAACACGATTAAAATGTCTCCCTCATGACATGCCAACTGAAGCATGGATGGACAGGGCGTGGCTGTAGCTTACCGGGCTTGCAGAATGGGATAATGGATACCCCCGGTCCTCGGCGGAGTCCGGCCACAATTTTCTGGACTTGAAGAGCACCTTCCAGATATCCTTGTGGGAGGTATCGTAGAGCTCCCGAAGGGTTTGGTGCTCGGTTGGGTCGAACTCCCACAAAGTGCAGGCTCGACGTTGGCAAGGGAGAACCAGGCGAACTAGCATGACCTGGACTATGTCGACGAGTTTGACGTCCTTGTAAACCATGCTCTGAACGCGCGTCTGGAGTAGTGACAGCTCATCAGACGAGGACCAGTTCGGGCCCTTCTTGGTCAAGGACGTGAGCCGCAGTGGAGCTCCGGATCTGAACTCAGGAGTTGCAGCCCACTTTTTGCCGCGTGGTTCAGTGATATAAAACCACTGCTGCTGCCACTCCTTGATGGAGTTGTTGAAGGTGCCCTTCGGCCAAACGACCTTGGGCATCTTGCTTACCATGGTGCCGCCGCACTCGGCGTGCTCGCCACTCACCACCTTGGGCTTCACATTGAAAATCTTCAGCCACAGGCCAAAGTGAGGAGGAATCCAGAGAAAGGCCTCGCACACGACGATGAACGTCGAGATATTGAGAAAAGAGTTGGGGGAAAGATCATGAAAATCAATCCCATAGTAATACATGACTCCATGGACAAATGTGTGGAGGGAAAACCTGAGCCCGCGGATGAAGTGGGGAAGGAACACAACTCTCTCGTGAGGCTCCGGAGTGGGGACGACCTATCCCGCTGGTGGGAGACGGTGGCCGATATTCTTGGCCAGATACCCGGCTTCCCGGAGCTTCTTGATATCCTTCTCCCGGAGGGTAGAGGCCATCCATCTGCCTCCTGCTCCGGATCCGGACATCTTTGGAAAACTTCTCTTCGATGGAAAGAAGAGTGCTTGGGCGTTAGGGCTCGAACAAAGGGGAATGAGCTAGCAGAAGGAGAAGGCGTGGGTAAAGAGAAAGAGACCTTATCTCTTTATAGGGGCGGTAAATGCTTTTTGCGCCTCCCCACTTGCCTGGTGGAACCCGTTCGACTTCCAGTCGCCGCGATTGGCGGTGCGGTTGGATTACCCATACCCGTGTTGATGAGAATCCCGTGATAAGGGGACACGATCTCTGCTTTGACAAGACGTGTCAAGGAAACTGCCTCGCAATATGCGCTATGGCTGGTTGTAGAAAAAATGGTTCGAATAATGACCCGAACTTGATGACATGTCACGCTGTCTAGAAAGTTGCTAGCAGATTACATTTGTGAAACATCATTCTCTCTACGGCGATATGTGAGGATCATTTTGCGGATCCGGACACGGTTGAGGTGTTCGATAATTACTTTGGAGTCTTCGGAGAAGGAACCCGCCTTGCAATGCCGAAGACAAGACTGCGCGCCAGACTCATCGTCATTGAAGCCTGGTTCAGGGGCTACTGAGGGAGTCCTCAATTAGGGGGTATCCGGACTGCCGGACTATATACATCGTCCGGACTATTGAAGCGTGAAGATACAAGACTCAGGACTTCGGCCCGTGTCCGGATGGGACTCTCCTTTGCGTGGAAGGCAAGCTTGGCGATCCGGATATTGTGTTTCCTTCCTTGTAACTGACTCCATGTAAACCCTACCCCTCTCCGGTGTCTATATAAACCGGAGAGGTTGGTCCTTAGAAGGACAATCACATTTTTACAATCATACCATCATAGGCTAGCTCTTAGGGTTTAGCCTCTACGATCTCGTGGTAGATGTACTCTTGTACTACCCATATCATCAATATTAATCAAGCAGGAAGTAGAGTTTTACCTCCATCGAGAGGGCCCGAACCTGGGTAAACATTGTGTCCCTTGATTCCTATTACCATCAGCCTAGACGCACAGATCGGGACCCCCTACCCGAGATCCGCCGGTTTTGACACCGACACTCCCCTTTCTAGCTGGGACCCAGTATAGTGGGCCTACTAAGTTGACGGGGACGGAGGGCTTTGTCAACTTAGTCAATATGCACGATTCTCGCTCGAGTGACTGTACAATGTCCATCCAACGGCCGTAGTGCTTCTTCAACCTCTGGTCTTCTTGCTCCAGCCGCCCAAAGCAGCGCTGGTCTTGCTGCCTGCTCCTGCCTCCCGTGGCCGGCTATGCTGCCGCGGAGGCCTCACCGCCCCCATAGTACTTCCACCGCTAGCCAGGCCATCCCTCCACTCCACTCGCCCACACCCCATGTTATTCTGCGGCGACGGCAGCGCAGCCGAACCAGTGAACCCTCGTACTCCTCTCTGCATGGGCATCCACTGCCGCGTCTTCCCCGGCTCCGCGTCGTCCCCTTCCTAGGCCTCGCCGTCGTCCATCGACCTGGTGCTCTCGGCGTGGTGTGGTCAACATGGTCAAGGAACGACTTCCATCGGAAGAGTACTGTACGTGGAGAGGCTGACAGTTGGGTCCATGGTGGCCGCAAGGAAGTGCCTCCTTATTACGCGCAAAATAATTATTCCTCGACCTGATAGCGGGGACCCACCGGTCGGGCCACCGTATTTCGCAAAAAAACGTTCCCGCCTCTGTCAGCTTGGACCCACCGGAAGTGCCTCCTTATTACCATAAAAAAATGAATACTCCCCCTGCTAGCTGGGACCCTCCTTGGTGGGAGGCTGACTTGTGGGCCTACTAAGTTGACAGGGACGGAGGGCTTTGTCAACTTAGTCAATATGAATGATTCTAGCTCCAGTGACCGTACGATGTCCATCCAATGGTCGTAGTGCTTCTTCAACCTCTGGGCTTCATGCTCCAGCTGCCCAAAGCAGCGCCAGTCGTGCCACATGCTCCTGTCTCCCGTGGCCGGCTGTGCTGCCGCGGAGGCCTCACTGCCCTCTACTATTCCCACCACTGGCCAGATTCTGCGGCGATGGCAGCCTCACACCGTAGCCAAACCAGTGAACCCTCGTACTCCTCTCCGCGTGGGCATCCACTATCGCGTCTTCCCCGGCTCCTCATCGTCCCCTTCTTAGGCCTCGCCGTCGTCCACCGCCATGGTGCTCTTGGCGCGGCGTGGTCAACGTGGTCAAGGAACGACTTCCATCGGACGTGGACTGTACGTGGAGAGGCTGACAGCTGGGTCCATAGCCACAACAAGGAAGTGCCTCCTTATTATGCGGAAAATAATGATTCCTCCACCTGACAGCTGGGACCCACCGGATGGGCCACTGTATTTCACGGAAAAAATGTTTCCCCCCTGACTGCTGAGACCCAGCAGCTACATCTTTGCACGCAAGGAAGTGCGTCCGGGCCAAAAAAAGATTCACCCCCCTGACTGATGGGACCCACCAACTACATCTTCGCACGCAAGGAAGTGCCTAACAGTCGGGACCCACCGGGTCGAAGCCTACGTAGCGTTGTCATTCTGGTCACAAACGTGTATGCACATACTGGTCGATGTAGAGGCGCGCATGTGTCATAGTAGAGGAGCGCACGTAGCATGTACACGTACGTACAACGGCCAGTGTGCAAGAAACAAAATATGGCCACGTATGTACATACGGGCGGGGTCTCGAATGCCTACTCGCGCATACGTATGGCCAGGGCTCGTGTACATGGCTGGGTCAGAACGGAGAAACTACGCCATCGTTGTGTTCATGGGGAGGCAACGGAATGCGTCGTGTTCATTGGGAGGCAACAGAATGCGTCGTGTTCATCGGCAGGCAATGGACCACGTGGGAGCCAACCGGCTTGGACGGAACAGGCGATGGAAACGAGGCCTGGCGTACCGCAGAACGGAGGAAATGGCCTTGTGTTCGATCGGCCACGTTCGAAACGGGATCCTATTCATCGGGAGGGGTTTGGCGTACCGCAAAACAGAGGAAACGGACTTGTGTTGGACCTCCTACAGTCAAAACGGGGTCCTATTGATTGGGAGGGGTGTGGCATAATGCAAAACGGACGAAACGGACTTGTTGGAGCGCTACGGTCGAAACGGGGGTCCTGTTCATTAGGAGGGGTGTGGCGTACCGCAAAACGGGACTCCATGGGATACTGTTCATCTCCACCACCGACCTCCTCCAGCCTCCACGGGGCTACTGTTCATCCACCGTCGACCTCCTCCAGCCTCCACGGGCTCCTGTTCATCCACGGGCTCTTGTTCATCCACGGGCTCCTGTTCATCCAGCCTCCACCGCACGCTACTCCACCGGCTACTTTTCAACCACCCCTCTCCACGGGCTCCTGTTCAACCACCCCTCCATGGGCTACTGTTCATCCACCCCTCCACCGTCTAGTGTTCATCCAGCCCTCCACGGGGTCGTCCTGTTCATCCAGCCCTCCATGGGGTCCTGTTCATCTAGCCCCAACCGGCTCGATCGATCGGGGTCCTGTTCATCCATAGGCAACACCATGGGGTCCTGTTCATCCACCCCCACCGCTCACTGTTCATCCACCCCCCCGCAACACTCACTATTCATCTAGAGGTAGCATCAATCGGCTTCGGTTAGCAGCAGTAGTGAAGGAATCGCTCGATCGGGTTCAGTTAACAACCATCGATCGATCGCTCGGGTTCAGTAACGCGTAGCCTGCAATGCAATCGCTCGGGTTCAGTTAGAGCCCAATGCCTCGCTCGGGTTCAGTTACATCCCAACGTCTCGCACACACGTGCGTATGTGTACGAGAGAAACGCACATTGCTCGGCCCCCGACCACCCACCTTAACCGGAAACTCGCCGAAATTTTCCTCGCCCTCGCTTCTACCACGGTTTTTTTCGTCATGGACGGCCCAAAGAATGTCATGCAGCTGTGTGTCCGGCCCGCCCAGGACAAAAAGCCCATTTTCTGTCATGATTTTTTGTCATAGAAGTAGGAGCCCACCACTGATACGTCTCCAACATATCTACTTTTCCTAACACTTTTGCCCTTGTTTTGGACTCTAATTTGCATGATTTGAATGAAACTAACCTGGACTGACGCTGTTTTCAGCAGAACTGCCATGGTGTTGTTTATTGTGCAGAAAACAAAAGTTCTCAGAATGACCTGAAAATCCATGGAGATAACTTTTGGAAAATATAAAAAATACTGGCAAAAGAATTAAGGCCAGGGGGCCCACACCCTGTCCACGAGGGTGGGGGGCGCGCCCTCTCCCCCTGGGCTCACCCCCCTGTCTCATGGGCCCCCTAATGCTCCACCGACCTCAACTCCAACTCCATATATTCCGTTTCGCGGAGAAAAAGTCAGAGAGAAAGTTTCATCGCGTTTGACGATACGGAGCCACTGCCAAGCCCTAATCTCTCTTGGGAGGGCTGATCTAGAGTCCATTCGGGGCTCTGGAGAGGGGGATTCGTCGCCGTCGTCATCATCAACCATACTCCATCACCAATTTCATGATGCTCACCGCCGTGCGTGAGTAATTCCATCGTAGTCTTGCTGGACGGTGATGGGTTGGATGAGATTTACCATGTAATCAAGTTAGTTTTGTTAGGGTTTGATCCCTAGTATCCACTATGTTCTGAGATTGATGTTGCTATGCCTTTGCTATGCTTAATGCTTGTCACTAGGGCCCGAGTGCCATGATTTCAGATCTGAACCTATTATGTTTTCATGAATATATGTGAGTTCTTGATCCTATCTTGCAAGTCTATAGTCACCTATTATGTGTTATGATCCGACAACCCCGAAGTGACAATAATCGGGATACTTCTCGGTGATAACCATAGTTTGAGGAGTTCATGTATTCACTATGTGCTAATACTTTGTTCCAGTTCTCTATTAAAAGGAGGCCTTAATATCCCTTAGTTTCCACTAGGACCCCGCTGCCACGGGAGGGTAGGACAAAAGATGTCATGCAAGTTCTTTTCCATAAGCACATATGACTATATTCAGAATACATGCCTACATTACATTGATGAACTGGAGCTATTTCTGTGTCACCCTATGTTATAGCTATTACATGAGGAATCGCATCCGACATAATTATCCATCACCGATCCAATGCCTACGAGCTTTTCACATATTGTGCTTTGCTTATTTACTTTTCCGTTGCTACTGTTACAACTACTACAAAACTGCTATCTTTACTTTTGCCACTGTTACCATTACTATCATACTACTTTGCTACTAAATACTTTGTTGCAGATACTAAGTTATCCAGGTGTGGTTGAATTTACAACTCAATTGCTAATACTTGAGAATATTCTTGGGCTCCCCTTGTGTCGAATCAATAAATTTGGGTTGAATACTCTACCCTCGGAAGCTGTTGCGATCCCCTACACTTGTGGGTTATCAAGACTAATTTCTGGGGCCGTTGCCTGGGAGCATAGCTCTATTCTTTGAGTCACTTGGGATTTATATCTGTTAATCACTATGAGGAACTTGAAAGACGAAAGAACAAAGATTTTTCCCTCAACTACGAGGGGAGGTAAGGAACTGCCATCTAGCTCTGTACTAGATTCTCCTTCTGTTTTGAGTAAGCTTGCGACACCTAAACCTGCTACTGCTATGAATTCTGATATGTCACATGTTATTGATGATGCTACTTCTGCTATGCATGATACTTATGATGAAACTACTTTTGTGTGTGATACTACTTTGCCATTAGGTGAATTTCTTGATGAACAACTTGCTAGGGTTAGAGAGAATGAAATTATTAATGATTCTATTATTGATGATAGTGATGATGAAAGCTCTCCCTCTGATTATGAATTACCTGTTGTTCCTGAGGGTTATGTTATGGCTGAGGAAGCTGCTAGAGCTATTTTTGCTTGCAAAGATAGATATGATCTTAAGAAGTTATTAGCTAAATGGAAGCAGCAATCTCTTAATGCTAGAATGAAACCTGACCCCGCTTTTTCTACTTCACCTATCTGTGTTACTGATAAGGATTATGAATTCTCTGTCGATCCTGAAATAATTACTTTGGTTGAATCTGATCCTTTTTATGGCCTTGAATCTGAAACTATTGTGGCACACCTTACCAAGTTAAATGATATAGCCACCCTGTTTACTAATAATGAGAAGTCTCACCCTATTCTCATTAAAGGGTGATGCTAAGACTTGGTTTAACTCTCTTGATCCTGGTTGTGTGTGTAGTCCCCAGGATATGATTTATTACTTGTCTGCTAAATATTTCCGTGCTCATAAGAAACAAGCTGCCTTGCGGGAAATATATAATTTTGTGCAAATCAAAGAAGAGAGTCTCCCACAAGCTTGGGGGAGGCTTCTCCGGTTGCTTAATGCTTTGCCTGATCATCCTCTTAAGAAAAATGAAATACTTGATATCTTTTATAATGGACTAACCGATGCTTCCAAGGACTACTTGGATAGTTGTGCTGGTTGTGTTTTCAGGGAAAGAACAGTCGACCAAGCTGAATTACTATTGAATAATATGTTGACAAATGAAAATAATTGGACTCTTCCTGAGCCAATTCCTGAGCCAATTAAGCCAACTACTGACCCTATTCCTAAACCAACTCCGAAGAAGAGGGGTGTTCTATTTCTCAGTCCTGAAGATATGCAAGAGGCAAAGAAATCAATGAAAGAAAAAGGTATTAAAGCTGAAGATGTTAAGAATTTACCACCTATTGAAGAAATACATGGTCTTAATATACCGCCTGTCGAAGAAACACATTGTCTGGATAACCCGACACAGGTAGTAAAGGTAAATTCTCTCTATAGATATGATAAAGTTGAAATCCCATCTACTAAATTTCATAACCCATGCTTAGATGAATTTGATGACTTTATGGCTAGACAAGAAAGTTTTAATGCTTATGTTGGTAGAGAATTAAAGAATAATGCTTTCGAAATATGACGTTTGAGTGATTATATGGCCAGAGTTAAAGGTGAACTTAAACTCATTAGCAAATATGCTTCTATGGTTACCACTCAAGCTGAGCAAGTACTTAAAGCTCAAAGTGATTTGCTCGATGAATTAAATAATAAACATGACTTTGCTGTTAGAGTGGCTACTAGAACTGGTAGAATGACTCAGGAACCTTTGTATCCTGAAGGCCACCCTGAGAGAATCGAGCAGGATTCTCAAAGAAATAATTTAGAGGCACCTAGTTCTTCCAAAAAGAAGAAAAAGAAAATTGGTAGGACTTTGCATGCTTCTAGTGAACCTGTTGTAGACACATCTGAGAATCCTAATGATATTTCTATTTCTGATGCTGAAACACAATCAGGTGATGAACATGAACCTAGTGATAATGTTAATGGTAATGTTCATGTTGATGCTCAACCTAGCAATAATAATGATGTAGAGATTGAACCTGCTGTTGATCTTGATAACCCACAATCAAAGAACCAACGTTATGATAAGAGAGATTTTGTTGCTAGGAAGAACGGTTAAGAAAGAGAACCATGGGTTCAGAAACCCATGCCCTTTTCTCCTAAACCATCCAAGACAAAGGATGATGAGAATTTTGAGCGCCTTGGTCAAATGATTAGACCTATCTTCTTACGTATGCGCTTAACTGATATGCTTAAATTAAATCCTTATGCTAAGTACATGAAGGATATCATTACAAATAAAAGAAAGATATCGGAAGCTGAAATTTCCACCATGCTTGTTAATTATACTTTTAAGGGTGGGATACCAAAGAAACTTGGAGATCCGGGAGTACCAACAATACCATGCTCCATACAAAGAAACTATGTTAAAACTGCTTTATGTGATCTTGGAGCCGGTGTTAGTGTTATGCCTCTCTCTTTATATCGTAGACTTGAATTGAATAAGTTGACACCGACTGAAATATCTTTGCAAATGGCTGATAAATCAACTGCTATACCTGTCGGTATTTGTGAGGATGTGCCTGTTGTGGTTGCAAATGTCACTATCTTAACGGACTTTGTTATTCTTGATATTCCCGAGGATGATAGTATGTCGATTATCATTGGTAGACCCTTTTTGAATACTGCAGGGGCTATTATTGATTGCAACAAAGGCAATGTCACTTTTCATGCTAATGGTAATGAGCATACGGTACACTTTTCGAGGAAACAATCTCAATTTCATAGCATCAATTCTATTGGAAAAATTCCAACTATCATTATTGGAGGTTTTGAATTTCCTCTTCCTACCGTCAAGAAAAAGTATGATATTCTTATTATTGGGGATGTACATATCCCTGTTGAGGTAACTTAGTGTTATTCAAAATTTCTCCGGTTCCGTGTTATTCAGAATGAGTTTGTTAACAAGACTTGATCAACCTTGTTAGTGGATTCATTTTGATGATCATGAGATGGATGAAACTAGAAGGCACAACCTTCTGTACCCTCTTTTTACTTTCTGTTATTTAGAATAAATAAAGCAAAAATAGTATTATCTGTCTGTTTTCTGAATTATCCATGCAATAAAAAAATATCCCGAAAATAAAAGTGCTCCAAATGCCCTGCACATTTAGTATGATTTTTTATGGAATATTTGATGATTTTAGGCACTGAAAACACTACAGGGGGGCGCAAGCACCTGGCCACGAGGGTGGAGGGCACGCCCACACCCCCTGGGCGCGCCTTCCTGTCTCGTGGGCCCATGGTGGCCCCCTCCACTTATTCTTGCACCCACACACTCCATCTTCTTCCCCAAAAATCCCCATCCAGCTCAAGCGCGAGTTCTAGCTCATTTTGCTGCGATTTTCGATCTCCTTGCTCAAAGCTCCATTCACAAAACTGCTTTGGGAGATTGTTGCTTGGTATGTGACTCCTCCATTGATCCAATTAGTTTTTGTTCTAGTGCTTTATTCATTGCAAATTTTTGCTGCATAGGTGACCCTGTTCTTGAGCTTGCATGTTAAATTTATGAGGTCCCAAGTAATTCCAATGCATGATATAGGCTCTAGGCACTCGTAGGAGTAGTTGCTACCAATCTTGTTTAGTTTTATTCACTTTTATTTTGAAGTTACTAAATTTTTTACAAATTTTCAGAAAATGATAAGGAGATTTTTGAGGGGCTCTTCTAGCCAAGGCTCCCAGGATAAACAAGCTAAAGAGAAGGAAAAGGCCAAATATAATCTTCCTCGCGTAGCGGAAGTACGGCCGTGTGAATGGCCATGTGATAATTTCTTGAGAGAAGCCGGGATTTATGAAGACTTTTATTCTTTGATTGAAAATGCGGGCCTCACCGACTTCCTCCACGACCGGATCGATCAATATCTCTTACTCACCAATACTTTCGTGCAAAACTTTTATTACTATCCTAAGAATTCACCTCCTTCAATATCATTTCATTTATACGATGAATTCAAGGAAATGTCGTTACGTAATTTTTGCGCGGTATGTAGAATACCCTTTGAGGGCAGCTTAGATGAACCACATCGTAAAGATGTGGATGGCTTTGTTAGCACCATTACTGTAGGGGATCCAAAGAAGGGTTCTGAAGCGAGAATCACTAGCATACACTTTCTTGTTTTACGCTACTTTGCCTTATTTGCTAGTCGATGCTTAATTGGTCGTGGAAATAGTGGAAACTTCAGTGTTCCTGATACTATTATTCTATTCCATGCCTTGTTTGGTGATAATAGTTTTAGTATGTGTGCCGTTATTGCTAAACTGCTATGCCTGAACTGTACAAAAGGCCCCATCTTTGGAGGTATCTATGCAACACGCCTTGCTGAACATTTTGAGATACCTATTAGGCACTATGAGAAAGAGGAGACAAAGTTGCCTCTTTCCCTTTTAGATTACAGGAGCATGGTAGCACATGAGTTTATTGTTCACAATGATGATAAGATACTCCTGTATAACTTGAGATTTAATAAGAAACACAATGAGACTATTATCCTGCCTGCACCTCTGTTGTTTGATTTAACTGCAGTTAATTATCTTGTCTCGCCGGAAGCGGTGTACGCTCCTCGAGGACAGGCATCCGCTCTAGAGCCTGAGCCGGAACCTCCATTGGACCCTTATCATCCATCATCTTATCAGTGGGATCCGGAGGAGATCGCTAGTCAGTGGTATCCTGATTACACCCCTCAGTACACCGGGGAGAGTAGCTGCGGTCCTTGGCAGTAGACCAACTTAGGCCAAAAGCCTAAGCTTGGGGGAGTACGTATTTCTCACCGACTTTACATTCATGCCCACACACTATTCTAGTTATCGGTGCTCATACTCTTTCATTGTATTATCCATGCTAGTTTAATTTATTTTTCTAGCTTTCTTCTTGTGTGTTTGATAACCTTAAGAAAACCAAAAAAAATTAGTTAGTTTACTTACCATGCTTGTAGTAGAAATTAAAATGAAAACCCAAAAAGATTTCTCGTTCTTCTTTTACTTGTTGGGAGCTTTACCGTGTAAATAGTTTTATTTCTTTTCTTTCCTTTGGGGGTCGAGAGTAGAAGACCATATTGAAAATGTTTAGTGGCTCTCATATGCATGATTGTTTATTTAACTTAGAGCCCATATTACTTTGTCTTCTCTCTTGAGTTGAATGCTTGCAGATTCCATCTTAGTCCAATGCATGTGCACTATTATTATTATACACACCGTTCGGTCGTGCAAGTGAAAGGCAATAATGATGATATATGATGGACCGATTGAGATGAGAAAAGCTGGTATGAACTCGACCTCTTTTGTTTTTGTAAATATGATGAGTTCATCATTCCTGATTCAGCTTATTATGAAGTAAACATATTTGCAATGACATTTAGAAATTATAGTTGCTTGTGCCATGCTTAATTAGCTATGAGTTATAATGGTTTACCTTGCGTGCCAACATGCTATTAAAATGATTATGATGTGGTATGATGGGATGGTATCCTCCTTTGAATGAATTGAGTGACTCGACTTGGCACATGTTCACGCATGTAGTTGAAACAAATCAACATAGCCTTCATGATATTTATGTTCATGGTGGATTATATCCTACTCACGCTTGTACTTGGTGTAAATTAATTTTAATGCATGTTCATGACTATTGTCGCTCTCGCAGTTGGTCGCTTTCCAGTCTTTTGCTAGCCTTCACCTGTACTAAGCGGGAATACTGCTTGTGCATCCAACCTCCATAAACCCCAAAGTTGTTCCATATGAGTCGACCATACCTTCCTATATGCGGTATCTACCTGCCGTTCCAAGTAAATTTGTATGTGCCAAACTCCAAACCTTCAAATGAAATTCTGTTTTGTATGCTCGAGCAGCTCATGTTTCAACTAGGGCTGTCTGTATCTTCCATGCTAGGTGGGTTATTCTCAAGAGGAGTGGACTCCGCTCCTCATTCACAAGAAAAGGTCCGGTAACCGGGATGCCCAGTCCCATGGTCAAAAAGATCAAAGCAAATCAAAATAATTAAACAAAACTCCCCCAGGGTTGTTGTTAGTTGGAGGCACTCGTTGTTTCGAGCAAGCCATGGATTGATGCTTGTTGGTGGTGGGGGAGTATAACTTTTACCATTCTGTTTGGGAACCGCCTATAATACATGTAGTATGGAAGATATCGCCATATCATAGTTGTTGCGTTGACAGTGAAAGTATGCCGCTCAAAATGTTATTCATCTCTATTTTAAAAATTGAGCTTTGGCACCTCTACAAATCCCTCCTTCCCTCTACGAAGGGCCTATCTATTTACTTTTATGTTGAGTCATCACCTTCTTATTTAAAAAGCACCCGCTAGAGAGCACACTGTCATTTGCATTCATTACTATTAGTTTATATTGGGTATGACTTGACTGGATCTCTTTTACCATGAATTACAATGTTTAGTCAGTCCTTGATCTTTAAAGGTGCTCTGCATTTTTGTTTTGCGGTCTCAGAAAGGGCTAGCGAGATACCATCTTGTTATATCATATTATGATTGTTTTGAGAAAGTGTTGTCATCCGAGTTTTATTATTATTGCTCGCTAGCTGATTATGCCATTGATATGAGTAAATGTGAGACCTAAGTGTTATTGTGAGTATGGTTAGTTTATAATCTTTGCTAAAAACTTGAATGCTGGCTTTACATATTTACAACAACAAGAGCAAATAGAGTTGTAAAAGTTTTCTTTATCACTTTCAGTTTGTCGACTGAATCGCTTGAGGACAAGCAAAGGTTTAAGCTTGGGGGAGTTGATACGTCTCCAACGTATCTACTTTTCCAAACACTTTTGCCCTTGTTTTGGACTATAATTTGCATGATTTGAATGAAACTAACCCGGACTGACGCTGTTCTCTGCCATGGTGTTGTTTATTGTGCAAAAAACAAAAGTTCTCGGAATGACCTGAAAATCCACGGAGATAACTTTTGTAAAATACAAAAAATACTGGCGAAAGAATCAAGGCCAGAGGGCCCACACCCTGTCCATGAGGGTGGGGGCGCACCCTCTCCCGCTGGGCGCGCCCCCTGTGTCGTGGGCCCCCTGATGCTCCAACGACCTCAACTCCAACTCCATATATTCCGTTTCGCGGAGAAAAAAAATCAGAGAGAAAGTTTCATCGCGTTTTACGATACGGAGCCGCCGCCAAGCCCCAATCTCTCTCGGGAGGGCTGATCTGGAGTCCGTTCGGGGCTCCGGAGAGGGGAATCTGTCACCGTCGTCATCATAAACCATCCTCCCTCACCAATTTCATGATGCTCACCGCATGCGTGAGTAATTCCATCGTAGGCTTGCTGGACGGTGATGGGTTGGATGAGATTTACCATGTAATCAAGTTAGTTTTGTTAGGGTTTGATCCCTAGTATCCACTATGTTCTGAGATTGATGTTGCTATGACTTTGCTATGATTAATGCTTGTCACTAGGGACCGAGTGCCATGATTTCAGATCTGAACCTATTATGTTTTCATGAATATATGTGAGTTCTTGATCCTATCTTGCAAGTCTATAGTCACCTATTATGTGTTATGATCCGACAACCCCGAAGTGACAATAATCCGGATACTTCTCGGTGATGACCATAGTTTGAGGAGTTCATGTATTCACTATGTGCTAATGCTTTGTTCCGGTTCTCTATTAAAAGGATGCCTTAATATACCTTAGTTTTCACTAGGACCCCGCTGCCACGGGAGGGTAGGACAAAACATGTCATGCAAGTTCTTTTCCATAAGCACGAATGACTATATTCGGAATACATGCCTACATTACATTGATGAACTGGAGCTAGTTGTGTGTCACCCTATGTTATAACTCTTACATGAGGAATCGCATCCGACATAATTATCCATCACTAATCCAATGCCTACGAGCTTTTCACATATTGTGCTTCGCTTATTTACTTTTCCGTTGCTACTGTTACAACTACTACAAAGCTGCTACCTTTACTTTTGCCACTTTTACCATTACTATCATACTACTTTGCTACTAAATACTTTGATGCAGATACTAAGTTATCCATGTGTGGTTGAATTGACAACTCAACTGCTAAATACTTGAGAATATTCTTTGGCTCCCCTTGTGTCGAATCAATAAATTTGTGTTGAATACTCTACCCTCGAAAGCTATTGCGATCCCCTACACTTGTGGGTTATCAACCACATCTATGATGATACCGGGTTTTGTCACAATTATCGTCATAGAAGTGTCATAAGTATGATAGGAAAAAAATTCGTTCGGCCCAAAATGTCACGGATGTGTCTTTTTTTGTAGTGTAATGATAAAAGTGGGCATAAATGGTATTGCAATGCTAGGAAACAAGGCTTAGGGTTCATACTTTCACTAGTGCAAGTTCTCTCAACAATAATAACATAATTGGATCATATAACTATCCCTCAACATGCAACACAAAGTAACCTCTGAAGTCATTAATAGCAGAGAACAAACAAAGAGATTATGGTAGGGTATGAAACCACCTCAAAGTTATCCTTTCTGATCGATCTATTCAAGAGTCTATAGTAAAATAACACGAAGCTATTCTTTCTGTTCGATCTATCATAGAGTTCGTACTAGAATAACACCTTAAGACACAAATCAACCAAAACCATAATGTCACCTAGATAATCCAATGTCACCTCAAGTATTCGTGGGCATGATTATACGATATGCATCACACAATCTCAGATTCATATATTCAAACCAACACAAAGTACTTCAAAGAATGCCCCAAAGTTTCTACCGAAGAGTCAAGACGAAAACATGTGCCAACCCCTATGCATAGGTTCATTGAACCCGCAAGTTGATCACCAAAACATACATAAAGTAGATCACATGAATATCCCATTGTCACCACAGATAAGCACGGCAAGACATACATCAAGTGTTCTCAAATCCTTAAAGACTCAATCCGACAAGATAACTTCAAAGGGAAAACTCAATCCATTACAAGAGAGTAGAGGGGGAGAAACATCATAAGATCCAACTATAATAGCAAAGCTCATGATACATCAAGATCGTATCACCTCAAGAACACGAGAGAGAGAGAGAGAGAGAGATCAAACACATAACTACTGATACATACCCTCATCCCCGAGGGTTAACTACTGCCTCCTTGTCATGGAGAACGCCGGGATGATGAAGATGGCCACCAGTGAGGGATCCCCCCTCCGGTAGGGTGCCAAAACAGGCTCCCGAGAGGTTTTTGGTGGCTACAGAGGCTTGCGACGGAGGAACTCCCGATCTATTGTGTTCCTCGATGTTTTCGGGTTATATTGATACATATAGGTGAAAGAAGTCGGTCAGGGGATCCACGTGGGGCCCACGAGGGTGGGGGTGCACCCCTGACCCTCGTGGCCACCTCGAAGCTTCCCTGACGTCTACTCCAAGTCTCTTGGATTGCTTCCGTTCCAAAAGTAACTCTCCCAAAGGTTTCATTCAGTTTGGACTCCGTTTGATATTCCTTTTCTGCGAAACACTGAAATAGGCAAAAAACAGCTATTTGGGCTCGGCCTCCGGTTAATAGGTTAGTCCCAAAAATAATATAAAAGTATATAACAAAGCCCATAAACATCCAAAACAGGTAATATAATAGCATGGAACAATAAAAAATTATTGATACATTGGAGACATATCAAGCATCCCCAAGCTTAATTCTTACTCGTCCTCGAGTAGGTAAATGATAAAAACAGAATTTTTGATGTGGAATGCTACCTAGCATAATTCTCAATGTAACTTTCTTTATTGTGGCATGAATGTTCAGATCCGAATGATTCAAGATAAAAGTTTAATATTGACATAAAAATAGTAATACTTCAAGCATACTAACAAAGCAATCATGTCTTCTCAAAATAACATGGCTAAAGAAAGCTATCCCTACAAAATCATATAGTATGGCTATGCTCTATCTTCATCACACAAAGTATTTAATCATGCACAACCCTGATGACAAGCCAAGCAATTGTTTCATACTTTTATGTTCTCAAACTTTTTCAACTTTCACGCAATACATGAGCGTGAGCCATGGACATAGCACTATATGTCAAATAGAATGATGGTTGTGGAGAAGACAAAAAGGAGAAGATAGTCTCACATCAACTAGGCGTATCAACGGGCTATGGAGATGCCCATTAATAGATATCAATGTGAGTGAGTAGGGATTGCCATGCAACGGATGCACTAGAGCTATAAGTGTATGAAAGCTCAACAAAAAGAAACTAAGTGGGTGTGCATCCAACTTTCTTGCTCACGAAGACCTAGGGCATTTTGAGGAAGCCCATCATTGGAATATACAAGCCAAGTTATATAATGAAAAATTCCCACTAGTATATGAAAGTGACAACATATGAGACTCCCTATTATGAAGATCATGGTGCTACTTTGAAGCACAAGTGTGGTAAAAGGATAGTAGCATTGTCCCTTCTCTCCTTTTCTCTCATTTTTTTATTTTGGTGGGCTTCTTTGGCCTCTTTTTTTATATGTGGGCTTCTTCTTCTTTTTTCGTTCGGAGTCTCATCCCGACTCGTGGGGGGGATCATAGTCTCCATCATCCTTTCCTCACTTGGGACAATGCTCTAATAATGAAGATCATCACACTTTTATTTACTTACAACTCAATACTTAGAACAAAATATGACTCTATGTGGATGCCTCCGGCGGTGTATCGAGATATGCAATGAATCAGGAGCGACATGTATGAAAGAATTATCAAGGTGGCTTTGCCACAAATACAATGTCAACTACATGATCATGCAAAAGCAATATGACAATGATGGAGCGTGTCATAATAAACAGAATGGTGGAAAGTTGCATGGCAATATATCTCGGAATGGCTATGGAAATGCCATAATAGGTAGGTACGGTGGCTGTTTTGAGGAAGGTATATGGTGGGTGTATGGTACCGGTGAAAGTTGCGGGACACAAGAGAGGCTAGCAATGGTGGAAGGGTGAGAATGCATATAATCCATGGACTCAACATAAGTCATAAAGAACTCATATACTTATTGCAAAAATCTACAAGTTATCAAAACAAAGTACTACGCGCATGCTTCTAGGGGGATAGATTGGTAGGAAAAGACCATCGCTCGTCCCCGGCCTCCACTCATAAGGAAGGCAATCAATAAATGAATCATGCTCCAACTTCATCACATAACAGTTCACCATACGTGCATGCTACGGGAATCACAAACTTTAACACAAGTATTCCTCAAATTCCCAACTACCCAACTAGCATGACTCTAATATTACCACCCTCATATCTCAAAACAATTATCAAGTATCAAATTTATCATAGCATTCAATGCACTCTATATGATAGTTTTTATTATACCCAACTTGGATGCCCATCATATTAGGACAAATTTTATAACCAAAGCAAATACCATGCTGTTCTAAAAGACTCTCAAAATAATATAAGTGAAGCATGAGAGATCAATAATTTCTACAAAATAAAACCACCACCATGCTCTAAAAAGGTATAAGTGAAGTACTAGAGCAAAGACAAACTACTCCAAAAGATATAAGTGAATATCAATGAGTAGTTGAATAATTATGTAACTACGTGAAGACTCTCTAACATTTAAGAATTTCAGATCTTGAGATATTATTCAAACAGCAAGCAAAACAAAACAAAATGACATTTCAAGGCTAGCACACATCATGCGAAGAAGCAAAAACTTAGGTTCAACCGATACTAACCGATAATTGTTGAAGAAGAAAGGTGGGATGCCTACCGGGGCATCCCCAAGCTTGGATGCTCGAGACTTCTTGAAATATCATCTTGGGGTGCCTTGGGCATCCCCAAGCTTGAGCTTTTGTGTCTCCTTAATTCCTTTTATATTTTGGTTTCCTAAATCTCGAAAGCTTCATTCACACCAAACCAATGTTGAGGATATTGCTTATCGTTATCTTCTCGGTAAGCTAGGGTTTAGAGATTAACCGGAAATCGGCCGATTAATCGATTTTATTGGTCGACTATTAATCGGATATTTTATTGCAAATCTCAGGTTCCCAACACTAAAATACGCTATATTCAACACTAAAACAATATTTTACAGAAGTGTTACCTTGATTTCTAGCCTTTGAATCCTCGTAAAATGACAAACAAAATAGGGGAATAGTACATATTCCGTAACAAGGTCTACAAAACATAAATAAATATAGTTTTTGCCAACATAGTGCGATGAATAGGTCTAATTTATCGATAGATTCCCAATAAATCACTTGTCAGAACGATAAATCGGTCCAAAAGATAAACGTCAAAGATAAGGCATAATCTTATCGGTCACCCCCCGATTAGCGATAAATCGGTGAATCGGAAGATTTCTTGAACAGTGCACCAAACTCAACAAGAACTCGTGAGATATGTTAGTATAAACCAATGCAAAAACCTTATCATTTTCTACTGTATCAAATCACAAAAAATATTATTCAACATTGAATACTAAATGTCTCTGCATATTTAATACTCCTATCCTTAAATAGAATAATTAAACAAGCAAACATATGCAAACAATGCAAACATAACAGCAATCTGCCAAAACACTATAGTCTATAAAGAATGCAAGATTCATCATACTTCCCTAACTCCAAACATTATGAGAAAAATACTACACTGTAGAAGATTTATCAGAGCTCAAAATGCAAAATGTTTCAATATTATATCATTCTCTGACTTTTCTAGGGAATTTTTGCAACAGCGGTAAACTTTCTGTTTTGAAACAGCAACATGTATACTTCCAAAATAAGCATGGTAAAGGCTATCCTTGACATTTTTATTGAAAATATAGATGCAAAACATTATTCTAAATAACAGCAAGCAAATACTAACAAATTAAAATGATGCTCCAAGCAAAACACATATCATGTGGTGAATAAAAATATATCTCCAAGTAAAGTTACCGATAGACGAAGACGAAAGAGGGGATGCCTTCTGAGGGATCCCCAAGCTTAGGCTTTTGGTTGTCCTTGAATTTTACCTTGGGGTTCCTTGGGCATCCCCATGCTTAGTCTCTTGCCACTCCTTATTCCATAGCCCATCGAATCTTTACCCAAAACTTGAAAACTTCACAACACAAAACTCAACAGAAAACTCGTAAGCTCCGTTAGTATAAGAAAAATAAATCACCACTTAGGTACTATTGTGAACTCATTATAAATTCATATTGGTGTAATATCTACTATATTCCAACTTTTCTATGGTTCATACCCTCCAATATTACTCATAGATTCATCAAAATAACAACACATAGAAAACAGAATATGTCAAAAACAGAACAATCTGTAGTAATCTATATCAAACGTATACTTCTGGAACCCCAAAATCCTCCAAAATTAGGAAAACCTGAGAAATTTGTGTACCAATCCATATAAAAAAGAATCAGATCAAAATCACGTTTTTGTGAATTATCAAAACTAATTTACAGGGTGCAAAAGTTTCTGATTTTCAGCAGGATCAACACAATTATCACTGTAAGCTATCCTAAAGGTCTTACTTGGCACTTTATTGAAACAAAAGCTATAAAACATGATTACTACAGTAGCATAATCATGTGGACACACAAAAATAGTAAGGATAAGTATTGGGTTGTCTCCCAACAAGCACTTTCTTTTAATGCCTTTCTAGCTAGGCATGATGATGACAATGATGCTCATATAAGAGATAAGAACTGAAACATGATGGGAGCATCATGAAGCATATGACTAGCACATTTAAGTCTCACCCACTTCCTATGCATAGGGATTTTGTGAGCAGACAACTTATGGGAACAATAATCAACTAGCACAGGAAGGCAAAACAAGCATAACTTCAAGATTTTAAGCACACAGAGAGGAAACTTGATATTATTGCAATTCCTACAGGCATATGTTCCTCCCTCATAATAATTTTCAGTAGCATCATGAATGAATTCAACAATATAACCAGCACATAAAGCATTCTTTTCATGATATACTTGCATAGAAATTTTACTACTCTCCACATAAGCAAACTTCTTCTTTATGGCATATGTATCATCACAATAATCATCATAAATAGGAGGCATGCTTTCATCATAATAAATTTGCTCATCAAAACTTGGGGGACAAAAAATATCATCTTCATCAAACATAGCTTCCCCAAGCTTGTGGCTTTGTATATCATTAGCATCATGGATATTCAAGGAATTCATACTAACAACATTGCAATCATGCTCATCATACAAAGATCTAGTACGAAACATTTTAATGCATTCTTCTTCTAGCAATTGAGCACAATTTTTATTTCCATCATTCTCACGAAAGATATTAAAAATATGAAGCATATGAGGCAATCTCAATTCCATTTTTTGTGTAGTTTTCTTTTATAAACTAAACTAGTGATAAAACAAGAAACAAAAAGATTCTATTGCAAGATCTAAAGATATACCTTCAAACACTCACCTCCCCGACAACGGCGCCAGAAAAGAGCTTGATGTCTACTACGCAACCTTCTCCTTGTAGAGGTTGTTGGGCCTCCAAGTGCAGAGGTTTGTAGGACAGTAGCAAATTTCCCTCAAGTGGATGACCTAATGTTTATCAATCTGTGGGAGGTGTAGGATGAAGATGGTCTCTCTCAAGCAACCCTGCAACCAAATAACAAAGAGTCTCTTGTGTCCCCAACACACCCAATACAATGGTAAATTGTATAGGTGCACTAGTTCAACGAAGAGATGGTGATACAAGTGCAATATGGATAGTAGATCTAGGTTTTTGTAATCTGAAAATATAAAAACAGCAAGGTAACTAATGATAAAAGTGAGCGTAAATGGTATTCCAATGCTAGGAAACAAGGCCTGGGGTTCATACTTTCACTAGTGCAAGTTCTCTCAACAATAATAACATAATTGGATCATATAACTATCCCTCAACATGCAACAAAGAGTAACTCCAAAGTCACTATTAGCGGAGAACAAACGAAGAGATTATGGTAGGGTACGAAACCACCTCAAAGTTATCCTTTCTGATCGATCTATTCAAGAGTCTGTAGTAAAATAACACGAAGCTATTCTTTCCGTTCGATCTATCATAGAGTTCATACTAGAATAATACATTAAGACACAAATCAACCAAAACCCTAATGTCACCTAGATACTCCAATGTCACCTCAAGTATCCGTGGGCATGATTATACGATATGCATCACGCAATCTCAGATTCATGTATTCAAACCAACACAAAGTACTTCAAAGAGTGCCCCAAAATTTCTACCGGAGAGTCAAGACGAAAACGTGTGCCAACCCGTATGCATAGGTTCATTGAACCCGCAAGTTGATCACCAAAACATACATCAAGTAGATCACATGAATATCCCATTGTCACCACAAATAAGCACGACAAGACATACATCAAGTATTCTCAAATCTTTAAAGACTCAATCCGACAAGATAACTTCAAAGGGAAAACTCAATCCATTACAAGAGAGTAGAGGGGGAGAAAGATCATAAGATCCAACTATAATAGCAAAGCTCGCGATACATGAAGATCGTATCACCTCAAGAACGCGCGAGAGAGAGATCAAACACATAGCTACTGGTACATACCCTCAGCCCCCGGGGTGAACTACTCCCTCCTCGTCATGGAGAACGCCGGGATGATGAAGATGGTCAAAGGTGAGGGATCCTCCCTCCGGTAGGGTGCCGGAATGGGCTCTTGAGAGGTTTTTGGTGGCTACAGAGGCTTGTGGCGGCGGAACTCCCGATCTATTGTGTTCTTCGATGTTTTTGGGGTATATGGATATATATAGGTGAAAGAAGTTGGTCAGGGGAGCCACGAGGGGCCCACAAGGGTGGGGGCATGCCCAGGGGGGTAGGGCGCGCTCCTGACCCTCGTGGCCACCTCGAAGCTTCCATGACATCTACTCCAAGTCTCCTGGATTGCTTCCGTTCCAAAAATAACTCTCCCGAAAGTTTCATTCCATTTGGACTCCGTTTGATATTCCTTTTCTGCGAAACACTAAAATAGGCAAAAAAACAATTTGGGCTGGGCCTCCGGTTAATAGGCTAGTCCCAAAAATAATATAAAAGTGTATAACAAAGCCCATAAACATCCAAAACAGGTAATATAATAGCATGGAACAATAAAAAATTATAGATACGTTGGAGACGTATCACTTCTATAAAGACCTTTTTGCTGCCTCCCCTCGGGGAGGGCTCGTCCTATCTCCTGATTTCTAGGCTTAGCACCAGCGAGTCTCACCCGTCGAGAATGTGGCCTTGACGGCCCCCTTCTTTGAGGACGAGGTTTGGAGGGCCATCAAGGGCATGAACTCATCGCCGACTGTCGGTGTCAAAATCGGTAGATCTCGGGTAGGGGGGCCCAAGCTGTGTGTCTAAGATCAATTGTAACAGGAAGCCAGGGGACACGATGTTTACCCAGGTTCGGGCCCTCTTAAGGGAGGTAAAACCCTACTCCTGCTTGATTATATTCGACAAGTACGAAGATTACAAGAGTTGATCTGCCTCGAGATCGTAATGGCTAACCCTAGATGTCTAGCCTATGAGAATTCCGATGATGGTGATGAAGATGCTTCTACGGACTAACCCCTCTAGTTTATATACACATCGGAGGGGTCTAGGGTTTGTACAAGGTCGGTTTATCAAGGAAGGAAGCTTTCAGACTCTATTCTTGCCGTCATGTATTGAGAAGTCTCATCCGGACACGGTAGATAATCTCCAACTTGATCTTGTACGGCCCATCCAACCTGGCCCATACTCCTGGGCCGGACACCTAAGGACCCCATAATCCAGGACTCCCTCAGTAGCCCTAAACTTCCCTTCAATGATGATGTAGTGTGCGGACGCAAGTCTTCGGCTTTGCAAGGCGGGTTCTCCGTCATATTCCGGATTGATGATAGTCCGGCATCGGTTTCCACGTCCAGTCTTTATGGTTCCTTCCTGCCGCCGCCTTAATTTCCACGCGTCTGAGTGAATGCGAACGGTCCATTACCCTCGTATTTTAATATTTTTAACAGGCACAGGCTATGCCTATATAACAAGGCTAGATCTTCAAAACACCATCTCGCACCGCCCCAAGAGCAACAAAGCTAACCACGGAAAAAAATTCAAACCATGGCTAGTGTCCCTGGCTCCTCCTCGCGTCCTCATGGCCCTCAGGAGGGGGATTAGCAGAGTTGCTCCATATCTCATCTCCAGCTCAATCGGCTCCAGACGCAAGGATATCTTCCCCCCGCGGATCTAGTCCCTCTATGGGCAGGGTTGACTTCTATGGGCGATGGCGCATTGGTAGAAAATTTCCCCAATCCCAGCCAAGGAGAAAGGGTGTGCTTCATCTCATTCCTTCTGAGGGGCATGGGATTCCCAATCCAACACTTTCTCAGGGGTCTACTGGAATACTACGGGATCCAGCTGCACAACCTCACACCAGGTTCTATTCTGCACACTTCCGCTTTTGTCGCCCTTTATGAGCTATTTTTAGGATGCGAGGCTCATTTTGAACTGTGGAGGAAGTTCTTCTGCCTTGTCCCCCGCCACCAGGGCGGTGGGTCCATATTTGAGGTGGGCGACAACGAAGTATGGCGCATAGCTGGATCGGGTTACCCAGTCGGGACTCCGAAGAGAGGGTCCGACGAATGATCTTCGGAATGGTTCCACATTGATGATGTTACTCTTCCGGACCCTGTTCGGCACGGCCTTCCCGAATTCTCCAGCGCTCCTTCGAAGAAGCTATTCAGCTAGCGCCCCAAGTCCCCTAGACAAGAGGATAGTCCGGAAGTAATGAGATTGGTCAGCAAGGTCAGATCATTGACCCATTCCGGACTCTCCATCGTTGAAGTCATGGCTATCGCAATAAAGCGATGTATCGAGCCTCTTCAGTCCAGAGTGTGTCCTTTATGGAACTACAACGGGGAGGACGACGCATCTCGCTACACGCGAAAGGGTCCAGATAATGAAGCCGCATTGGCCACCATGCTTGTAGATCTTTATAAGGGAGAGGAAGAAGACTTCGTCCGTCTACAATGCAGGGAGGGCTTCTCCATGTACAACCCCGTTGACTGGGTAAGTTTAGTCATTCAGCACCTTTTTGACATTGAGGTGCATTAACTGAATAGTATGTCTATTTCAAAAACAGACGTGGAGGAAGGTAGTCGAGAACGTCTATTGCCCTCCTCTGCAACCCGAAGACCACACACGTCACGAAGACCCCGGATTCCATGAAGATCCGAATATATTTGTGGAGTTTGAAGACGGAGTCTACTACCAGGCGAGCCTTGACGGCTCGGAGGTAGCCGTTATGGCCGATTACCCCTATCTCTACCCCTTTGTCAAGGTAAGTGTCCAGAAATAAAAAATGAGTGTAATTTCCAAACATAACTTATTCTCCGCATTGGGTTGTACTTCGCAGGATCGGCGCTCGGTGAATTGTACCCAAGGACGGGCAACAAGAAGAAGAATAGCACCTTCAAGGGTTGGTCGTACGAAGCGAAAGGAAGCCGGGAACACCACTGAGCCTGCTCCACCACCCAAAAGGTATGTTCCTTATTTCATATTTAGGCGCGAAGCTGAATTGTCATTTTTATCCTCCTATTATCTCTGGAGGGGTACCCGGCGGACCGTAAACAAAATCCCGGGTAGCCGGGCCGCAGCCAATCTGGCGCCGGAGACGTCAACTAGGACCGAGGCGCATGCTGACGCGGCGCGGACCCATCTGTCCCATCAAGAAATGGATGAGGTGTCCGTCACCAACTCTGAAGTAGAAAGTGCGATGAATCATCGGTACTTGAAAGAAGCTCTGCACACCCCTGCTTTGACAGAGCCGGAGTTTACCGCTCTTAGCACTGTGTGTGCATACATCTGAGCTGCCCAGGACAGACTTATAGGAGTTGCTCGCTTGTTTTCCAAAGATATACAGGTACAAATTTATATACACTGGGTAGATAGATAGCAGTAGCCCCCGAGACTTAAAGCAGGTGGAAAAAGCCGATTTGAGGATCGTTCATGACTGCAAGTTCTCAAGGAGAAGAACAGTGCACTGTCCCAGGAGCTCGAGACAAGCCGGACACAGCTAAATGCCGCTGTCTCTGAACTTGAAGAAATGAAGATTGCCCCAATGTATTTCGGCAAAGATAAAAAACTAGAAGAATAAGTTAAGAAGCAGGTCGAAGAGATAAAGAGCTTAAAGGCTCAACTCTTGGAGGCACAACAGGAAAACCAGAAGCTGAAGGGCGACATATTCGGTATGACTTGTGAACCGTTCGGATTATTGATATAATCATATAATGCGGAATGTTATAGTTCGGTTGATACAGGTATGTTGACCGGCCGCCCCGAGGAGGAAGGGTCCGGGCTGCAAAGCAACGTTCTAAAGAAACTGGCGAAACTGCACGAGTGTGCCCGGAAGGCCATGCGAATATGGCTAAAGTCTTATGGCCATCCAACGTCCCTCCAGAAAGTATGGAGGGGTTGGCAGATCTGTTCAAGGGTGCTCGACATCGCTTCGAGCTGTGGAAGACGTCCGCATGCCAAGAAGGTGCATGAGAGGCATGGGCCATGGTGAAGACCCGCTATGTCGGGGGGATGAACCCCAGCAGGCAACGGAACCCGGATCTATTTCAAAAACAGCGGGCCCCGCATCGCCCCGCAAACCAGCGTGCGCCAGGCCAGGTCACTCGACCCGGCAAGGCGCGCAACCCGGTCAAGACCCTCGACTCGGCAAGGTACGTCGACCCGGCCGCAGCGGCTGGCGCAAGGCAACTCAGCCCGGCGCAACCTTGGCTTCCCCAGCAAGCCAACCCACCCGTGGCGTCCACGGCAACCCAGCCACGGGTCAGCTCCCGTCCCATCCAGGCCGTACGATGGGACGAGACCTCAATCACCGATGACCAAGACTACAGTGCCCCCGCCCATGCCCGTGGTCAGCCAGAGCGTGGCAACAGTGTCCCTTACCTACCCGCTGACCAGGGCTGGCACGGCAACAGTGTTCCCGCCCTCACCGCTGACAACAACAAGCGGCGGCCTGACGGAGAACACTGTGCACGGCTCAACTTGGCCACGCCATGACGATCGACAAGACGGCGCACAGTCCCCCTAGGCACACGGGGCCCGCACCTAGGCGAACCCGGCGAACCACAAGCTCCCAAGAGGAACCCATCCCGGCACCCTGGACGCCGACAATACGGACCCACCGACTCGGCATATTACCATCGTAACCCTGGGTGGGTTGATCTATAAAACCCCCCAGGAATCCACGCCCACAGGGGCATGATATGTGAGATCCTTGGCATGTAAAAGCAACACAAGATAAAGCAAGCAGGATAGGACCAGCCACTACCTAGCAACACCAGAGAGAGGGAGCAGCCCGAGCCTCGGCCAGCCTCCTCCCTCCTCCATACAACTCCAGGAGCGACATTGTACTATCGACCATCCAACTAAACTCGGTAGGACTAGGGGTGTTATCTCTCCGAAGATCCCCGAACCTGGGTATGTCCAGCGTCCCGCACCTGCGCATATCAACCTCACCTCCGAAGCCCACCAGCGCCCTCGAGCCTCCTCCTCTCTTTAGCCATCCCTTGGCATCTGCCGTGTGCCCACCACGACAGTTGGCGCCCACCGTGGGGCAGCTCGAGGAGCTGGCTGGAAGCATGCTTCGGACGGGGCCCTTCTCCTACCCCGACTAGTCAGTCGCTCTGGCGGACGACATCATCGGCGCGCTCGCCGCCTCCTTCACCGCGCTGCGCATCTCCGACGCACTCGCGGCCGACGAGTACCCCAGCGAGGTGCTCAGCTACTCCGACTCCCCGCTCCCTCTCAGCGGCGAATTCACTGCCGGGGTGATGGACGCCCACGTGGAGGTCTTCGTCACCGGCGATGGCGCCTCTTCCTCGTCGAGCAAGGCGAGAAGAGTCGCCGAAGCCGCGGCCGCCACGGCACGGATGGAGCTGTCCGACCTGCTACGTGCCGCGATGCAGAGCCTCCGCATCCCCATCGGTACCGACGTCGACGCCACCAACGTCGCTGAAGCCCGAACCCAGCTCAAGGACAGGCGCCAGCAAATGCTGGACCTGTCCGAGACGCTGGCCGCCACCAGGCGCCGCCTGGAAGCTTCTCAGATGAAGCACGACGCCGCCCATGGATTCACGCCCGCCGCTGTCGAGCCAAGCCGGGCCGCCGATACTCGCGCCCCGGGAGGAGCGATCGGTCGGGCCTTCAGCGTTGTCCGGACCGTCTACGAGACCCCAGTCAAGAAAATGCGTGCTGCGGAGGCAGCCACGGTCGGCCTCGACCAACTTGCGGGCGAGGAGCTCAAGGAGCGCATCGGGCGGATGCGCGAGCTCCTCCACGCCGCCAACACCCAGCAGGATTGCCTCATCCAACTCACCAAGCCGGCGGGGTCTGGCTCCGCCCGCCTTGGCGGACCCGGTGAATTCCTGCACATGGCCTCCTCGCTGCCCGGCGAGGCACACTCCGGCCAAGCCCGGACCCGGCACAACCCGGCCGGCACCGCCGCCGACGCTCTGGGCAACGAGCCCGCCCAGAAACCCAGCGTGGACTCGGCCAGCATGGACGGCGTCCGGCTCCAACCGACCCGGCCCCTCGGGGCCTGACCGCCAGTTGACTCGGCCCGCGCGCCATCGGCGACGCCGATGCGCGCCAACGCATCGATCATCTCGCTCGCTCCCTAGAGGTGGAGGAGAGCGGCGCTATCGGGCCGGTGTGTTTCGGCCCCCATGCATCCGGGAGGAGCCCTTCCCCAAGGGGTTCGTGCTTCCTCGCGACACCCCCAAGTACAATAGGACCGTGAAGCCACAAGACTGGCTCACCGACTACACCACGGCCATTGGCATCACTGGTGCCAATCGTCGTCTCGCCGTGCGCTACGCACAACTCATGCTCCAAGGATCGGCTCGCACAAGGTTGAACAGCCTGCCGATGGGCAGCATCAACGCATGGGTCGATTTCGAGGAAGCGTTTGTCCACAACTTCACGGGGACGTACAAGCGGCCCAGTCGCCCCAGCCAGCTCACCATGTGTGTGCAGGGGCCGATGGAGACCGGCCGCGAGTACCTCGCACGCTGGACCGAGCTTCGGTACAGCTGTGAGGGCGTCCATGAAGTCCAGGCGATCCAGTACTTCGTCAGCGGGTGCCAAGATGACACCCTCCTCAAGCACAAGCTTCTACGCTCCGAGCCGGCCACCATGGCCGCGCTCATGGTGACAGCGGACAAGTACGCCAACGCCGACTCCACCATGAAGATCCAGGTGGCGCTGGATGAGGCCGGCAAGGCGAAGCCGGTCCCTCCACAGAAGCCGGCCGGCGAAAGTAGCCGATAGCAGCACCACCAGAACAACAAGCGCAAGGCCGAGCAGTCGGTGCAGCGCCACGACAACCGGCTCATCGCGGCCGCCGAGCCCGCGGCAGACCCGACAGTGAAGCGCCGGCACACCGGCAAGATCACATGGCAACCCACCATGAGCTTTGAAGAGATGCTCGACACCCCATGCAAGCACCACAGCGGCGCAATACCCTCCACGCACACGCTTCGACAGTGCGCCATCACCAAGCGCATCATGAGGGGCGATGTTTCGCCTCCTCCGGCTCTAGCTCCGGCTCCGTGCGCGGGGCAGCCGCCTCCGCCTCCACCGCCGCCTCCCGCTGGCGGCATGATGCGGAACGACGCCTACCCGGACTAGAACGCGGCCTATGTCGTCTTCACCAGCCTTGGCGATGACAAGCGCAGCGAGCACCTCCTCCGGCAGGAGGTGAACACCGTCGTCCCAGCCAAGACGGGTTTCATGCATTGGTCGGATCGCTCGATCACCTGGACCCGGGAGGATCACCCGGCAGTCACGCCGAGTCCGGGCGGATACGCCCTTGTCCTCAACCCTACCATCGTCGCGTGGCGCACCTGCAAGTTCTCCTGAGTCCTCATCGACGGCGGTAGCAGCATCAACATCCTATACCGCGACACGATGACCAAGCTCGGCCTCAAGGCCGAGGACCTGAGCCAACCCGGACTGTCTTCCACGGCATCGAACCCGGCCTCTCCTGTTCACCCATTGGCCGGGTCCGGCTCGACATCCTATTCGGCGACAGCAGCTACTTCCGACGCGAACCAATCTGTTTCGAGGTGGTGGACCTGTCCAGCGCGTATCATGCGCTGCTGGGCTGTCTCGCGCTCGGCAAGTTCATGGCGGTCCCCCACTACGCATACCTGAAGATGAATATGTTGGGTCCCAAGGGCCTCATTATCGTCACCGGCGATTACCGCAAGTCTCTGGAGTGCGCCCGAGACGGTGCCAAGCTGGCCGAGTCGCTGGTCATTGCCGAGGAGCGGCGCCAGTTCGACCGGATCGTCGCCCTGGCTGGCGAAGCCTCCGCCGCGTCGATCCTGACCCTGGACCCGGCAGATGAGGCCGCCTTCAAGCCCTCCAAGGAAACTAAGAAAGTGAAGTTGAACCCGGAAGACCCCAGCTGCAGCAAGTACATTGTCGTAGGCGCCCGCCTTGATAGCAAATAGGAAGGCGAGCTCATCGACTTCCTACGTGAGAATCGGGATATCTTCGCATGGACCCCCAAAGACATGCCGGGTATCCCGAGGAAGTACGCCGAGCACAAACTCCATGTTCGCAAGGACACCAAGCCTGTTCGTCAACCCCTCCGTCGATTTTCCGAAGAGAAGAGAAGAACCATTGGTGAAGAGGTCGCCAAGCTCTTGGCGGCCGGCTTCATAATGGAAGTGTTTCACCCCGAGTGGTTGGCCAACCCAGTCCTCGTCCTGAAGAAGAACAAGACCTGGCGCTTGTGTATCGACTACACCAGCCTCAACAAGGCATGTCCCAAGGATCCGTTCGCCCTCCCGTGGATCGACCAAGTCATCGACTCGACCGCCGGGTGCGAGCTGCTGTCCTTCCTGGACGCCTACTCCGGCTATCACCAGATCAAGCTGGACCTGGCCGATGCCCTGAAGACGTCCTTCCTCACGCCCTTCAGGGTGTACTGCTACATCACCATGTCGTTCGGGTTGAAGAACGCCGGCGCCACCTTCCAGTGTTGCATGCAGAAATGCCTGCTACCGCAACTCGGCAAGAACATCCACGTGTACGTGGACGATATCGTGGTGAAGACCAAGCAGCACCTCACGCTCCTCGACGATCTAAAGGAAACATTCGCCAACCTCCGTGAATACAAGGTCAAGCTCAACCTAGAAAAGTGCATCTTCAGCGTCCCAGCCGGAAAGCTGCTCGGTTTCCTCATCTCGGAACGCGACATCGAGGCGAACCCAGAGAAGATCAAGGCCATCGAGCGCATGCGCAAGCCAACCCGGCTACGCGACGTCCAAAAGTTCACAGGCTGCCTGGCCTCGGTCAGCCGGTTTCTAAGCCGGCTGGGCGAGAAGGCACTGCCCCTATACCAGCTAATGAAGAAAACAAGCCCGTTCGAGTGGAACGGCAAGGCGGAGAAAGCCTTCCAAGACCTCAAGCGCATGCTCTCCACCGCACCCGTCCTGGCCGCGCCGACCGACAAGGAGGCGCTGTTGCTCTACATAGCCGCAACCTCACGGGCGGTCAGCATGGTGCTGGTGGTCGAGCGACCGGAGAAGGGCAAGATCCAGGCCGTCCAGCGCTCGGTCTACTACCTGAGCGAAGTGATCTCCACCTCCAAGCAGAACTACCCGCACTACCAGAAGATGAGTTACGGTGTGTACCTCACCGCCAAGAAGCTGAAGCAGTACTTTCAAGAGCACGTCGTCACCGTCGTCAGCACGGCGCCGATTGGAGAGATCATCGGGTGCGGGACGCCTCTGGCCGGGTCGCCAAGTGGGCGATCCAGCTAGCCGACCACACCATCCTCTACGAGCCCCGCACCATGATCAAGTCTTAGGCCCTGGCCGATTTCCTCGTCGACTGGACCGAGACCCAGTACCTGCCGCCGCCTCCCGACTCGACGCATTGGCGCATGCACTTCGACGGGTCCAAGATTTGACTCGGCTTAGGGGCCAGCATTGTACTGCCATCTCCGAAGGGCGACCGACTCCGCTACGCACTCCAGATCCATTTCGCCGCCTCCAACAACGTCGCCGAATATGAAGCCCTTGTGCACGGCCTCCGGCTCGCCAAGGAACTCGGCATCCGGCGCATCCTGTGCTATGGCGACTCGGATTTGGTGGTGCAGCAGTGCTCCGGCGAGTGGGACACCCACGACTCCAACATGGAAGCTACCGCTTCCTCATCCAGAAGCTGTCCGGATCCTTTGATGGCCGCGAGTTCCTCCATGTCCCGCGCACGGAGAACGAGGCAGCCGACACGCTTGCCAAGATCGCCTCGTCACGTCAAGCCATCCCATCCGGCGTCTCCCTTGAGCACCTGCGCAAGTCGTCCGTCAAGCCGTCGCCGGACTCCGAGTCCATCCACGTCCCAGAAGACCCGGCCGCGCTGCAAGCCGGCCTGGGGACTGCTGAACCTGGCCCGGGGCTGCTCAGCTCAACCCGGCCACCATCACCCCGTCCCCGACCGTCGCCGTCACCAACCCGAAGGCGGCTCAACCCGGACCAGGAGTCGCCGACTCGGAACCCACCCAGGTGGCCGTCTTCACCGCCGTCACGGCCCCATCTTGGGCCCTACCGATATCATCAACAACGAGCTCGTCAAGCGCAGCTCTATCGAGGTATTCCAGTGCTGCGTCGAGCAGGACCGCAGCATCGACATCCTCCTCGACATTCACCAGGGCGAGTGTGGGCACAATGCCGCATCTCGATCCCTCGTGGCCAAGGCGTTCCGCCACGGCTTCTACTGGCCAACGGCCCTCGAAGACGCCGAGTCACTCGTCCTCAAGTGTGAAGGATGCCAGCGCTTCAGCAAACGCAGCCACCAGCCGGCGTCAGCACTCCGCACCATACCGATCGCCTGGCCCTTCGTGGTCTGGGGACTCGACATGGTGGGACCCTTCAAAACCGCTCGAGGCGGCATGACGCACTTGCTGGTGGCAGTGGACAAGTTCACCAAATGGATCGAGGCAAGACCAATCAAGAAATTGGACGGACCAACAGCCATTCGATTCATCAAGGACATAGCGGTGCGCTACGGCATGCCGAGCAGCATCATCACCGACAACGGCACCAACTTCGCCAAGGGCGCGCTCGAGCAATACTGCTCCGTCTCCGGCATCCGCCTCGACCTGGCCTCCATGGCACATCCGCAGTCCAACGGGCAGGTCGAGCGGTCCAACGGACTCATCCTGTCCAGCATCAAGCCGCGACTCGTCGAGCCACTCGTCCGCTCACCAGGCAGTTGGCTCAATGAGTTGCCCGTGGTTCTTTGGAGTCTGCGTACAACACCAAACCGGTCGACCGGGTTCACCCTGTTCTTCCTCGTCTACGGATCCGAAGCCATCATCCCGACCGACATCAAGTTCGACTCGCCGCATGTCACGATGTACACCAAAGCAGAAGCAAGAGAAGCACGCGAAGACGGCGTCGACCTGCTCGAAGAGGCGCGCCTTCTGACACTTAGCCGCTCGGCTATCTACCAGCAAGGCCTGAGGCACTACCACATCAAGAAGATCAAGCTTCTCGCATTCCGTGAAGGCGACCTCGTCCTCCGACTCGTCCAAGAGCAGGCAGGCCAACACAAGCTGTCCTCTCCATGGGAAGGCCCGTTCATCGTGAGCAGGACTTTGCATGACCGCAACGCCTACTACCTCATTGACGCGCACAAATCGAAGAAGCGCAAGAGGGACACCGCCGGCGAAGAAACGACCCGGCCGTGGAACGCGGAAATCCTCCATCCGTTTTATAGTTAGCCGCATGAATGTATGTATCAACGCCTTTTGTAAACATATGAAACTATGGGGTCCCCGAACGAGACTCGGGGATGCCTTTTGCCGACCAACTTATTGCGTCCATATTTCACATCACTTTACTACCGAACCCGGCCGCCGGCTCGACTAGCTCGACCGGGGGCTCGGGGGCTGGCCGGCTTGATCATAACCCCGTCGCTTTACTTGGTGATTTTTGATAAAGTTAGGATGCCGCGGTCCCCCACTTCGCCCTAAAACCGCAGATCCAGCTCTGGCTCACGGCGGGCAAGCACAACGGGCTAAAGCTTCCCTACGATTCATACACTAAGTCAAAGGCGCCAGGTCGACCAACCTGGCCCAACGCTCGTCAACTAAGTTAGCCGCACGACCGGCTGCTCACCAACCGGCCAAGCCGGATTGCCGCCAGCCGGCCCAGTGGGTGTTTGGCTCGCGCTCAACGCTTCTAAGGACCCAACTCATGCGGCCGCCTCTCGAAGAGCCGAAGTCCTTGTCACGGACCAGAGCCTCGGCCGTCTG
>NC_041393.1:488897690-488947372 GCF_002162155.2 Triticum dicoccoides
AGTTTCAGAGAGGTGCAACGTATGAAATAAGTTCAAAAAAAGCAGAAGGCAAAAAGCAAATAAACACTCACAACATTTACACATAAATGTTTCAAGCAAAGGCCCACGGCCCGAGTTCATTACACCCTGAAAACCCCCAGTGGGTGGGTGGACCAGCTACTTAACAGAATTCTCTACAAAGATTATCAAGCATTCCCAGCGCCACGTCGCGACGTCGAGGGCTGCCCCCGGCCGGCCTCCGAGTCCAGCGAAGCACCGGTGTCCTCTTCGGCTTCCGCATCACCGTAGACGCACGTATCCTCCGAGCTGCCCTCCGGGTTGCGAAGAAGCAAGCCGTAGTCGTCGCCATCCACGACCGCGCCGTCTTCCGTCAGTTCCAGATGGAACTCGTCGTGGAAGGCGAACTCGGCGATATAGCTGGCCCGGGAGGTGATCCGGCCGGCCTGCTCCTGCAGCAACTGCTCCGAGCCAGCATGCTGACCCATCAGCGCGTCCAGATGAAGATCCGGATGCCAAGACAGCGTGATCCGGAGCGCCATCTCAGCACCGGCCCGGGCGGCGGAAACGCGCCAGTCGCTAAGGCGATCCGGGCCCATCTCCAACCAGCGTACCAGGCGCGAGAAGCTGCGCGGATGGACGGAGTCCGGCCACAAGGCCGCCGTCATCGCAGTGCCGGCTCGGGACAACCGCTCCATCTGCGTCCCCAAGACCCGCAGCCGGGCCTCAGCAGCAGCAATGATCTTCAGGAAAGTCTAGGCCGTCAGCGGATCCGTCCCGGACCCAACAACGTCGGTCGGATTGCGCTGGTAGCGGACGGCTTCTTCCGCCAGCCGCTGCATCTCCGGAAAGGCCCCTACGGCCAAAGAAGGAGCAAGTTAGAAGGGCAACAAAGGAGAAAGGGCCGGGTCCCGACCCGGCAAACAACGAAGAAGCATCACTTACTGGAGAAAGACTCTTCCAAGTGCTGCGCCTCGAGCAACGGAACACGTCGCTCCCGCTCCAAGACACCGTCCCGCTCCCCGAGCGCCTTCTCCAGGTCGGCCGCCTTAGCAAGGGCCGCCTTCAGCTCGGCCTCCTTGTCTTCGGCTGCCTTCTCGGCCGCCTCACGGCGGCGAGCCTCGGCCTGGTAGGCCTCCTCAGCCGTGCTGGCCTGCTCCCGCAGATGCTCCACCTCGGCCTGGAGCCGGCCCTTGTCGTCGACCAGCTGGCCGTGCTGCTGGTCTGCCTCAACCAGGGTCTGCTGCGTCTCCACCACCTTGGCGGACTCCGCCTTAAGAAGCTCCACCTTGGCCTCGAGGCAGCTCTTATGACCCGCCAGCTGCTCGTGCAGCCGGTTGGCCTCGTCAAGAGACTGCCGGGCCGCAGCCTCCTTCGCCTTCGCCTGCGCCGCCTCGACGCCGAGACGGCCGGAATCAGCAACAAGCCGGTCATAGTGATGACCAGCCCGGAACAGCCGGGTCCGCCAAGACAGCACCTCGGCTGCGAAGAAGAGGAACTCAGCAGAAAGAAAGAAAAAGACAAGACCTAAGATTTGGCCCAACTGTTACACAGTTGGCCCGAATCTCGGGGGCTACACCCAGTGGGTGCGCTAGCGCGCCCCCACTAGAAGAAAAGAACACAACAAAGTACCTGCAGCGACGCGAAGCTCCTCCTCCTTGGCGGCAAGCTGCTCCTTGAGCTCCCGATGCTTGCCCAGGAGCCGGTTGAAGGCGGCAACCCGGAAGGCGTCAAGGTGCTGAAGAGAAGACCAAAGTCAACACAAGGCCAACGCTCCTAAGGTTCGACCCAACTACTACATAGTTGGCCCGAACCTCGGGGGTTACACCCAGTGGGTGCGCTGGCGCGCCCCCACAAAGTTGAAATCACAAGAAAGCAAGAAGGTAAGAAGAACTTACCAAGACGGCGCGCTCCAAGTCGCGCGTCCGCTCCACCTCGGCCTGGGCAAAGGCCTCAAGCCGCTCCATCTGACCTCGAAGGCGGGGGCTAACGGTGTCCAGAACCGCCTCCTCCTGGGTCTGGGGCCCAAAGATGGTCGCGCCCCCACTCCGCGCGGGCGGCGGCACGGCGGCTCCACGCCCTCCTGGAGGAGCACCAAGTCACGCCCACCGCTGGCCGCTTGCGACGCGGCCAGCACCTCCTCCGACGCCCCCTCCCGGTGTTGTCACCTCCTCGGACGCCGGGATGCCCTGCGTCGCCACCTCAGGCACCGCCGCCTACGGTGGCTCCTCCACAACCAGCGGCGCCTCAGGCACCGCCGCCTACGGTGCCTCCTCCAAGGCGACGCCGCCTCCACCGCCAGCGGTCCCCGCACGCTCGACCACGTCGGCCCGCGGCCGGGTTCCGTCCCCCACCTCCACGACCTCCCGGTCGAGGACCACCACCTCAGCCCGGCCTCCGCGGTCGCGCTCCCTCACCGTCGATGGCTCAAAAACCGTCGCCGCCACCATCGTGCCCTACGGCATCTCGCGCCAGGCTGGCTCCGCGCCGCCTCGTGCCCATGCCGCCGCCGCGTCGGTCCAAGCCCGGATCGACGCCGCCTCCAACTCCGCCTCGGCCCGGTTCCTGTCACACCAGGCCAAGGCCTCGGTGTCATCCGGGTCTAGGTCGAGGTCCGAGTCGCCCCGTCCCTCCTCCCCGGCCAGGACGACAAGGTCGGACCGGCTCCTACGGAACGCGGCCCCCTCGGCGGCCGCGGCCTTCGCCGCCGCCCTCGCCAGCGTGATCGGCGACCTAAAGAAAAAAGAATGAGCAAACGCAAGACAAGGCTGGCCCAAGAAATCAGGGCACAAGCACGAAACAAGACTTACCCCGACAAGACTGGGACCGGGGTCGGTTTCCCGCGCCTCTTCTTGGCTGGCCTCCCAGGCTCGGCCGGATCCGCCGTGCGCTTCGAGGCCCGGGGTCGGGGCGCGACGCTGTCCTTCCCGTGTGGGCGGCTCGGCGCCGCCCCATGCGAGGACCCGGCTCCACCCGCCTCGCCGCCTTCCCCGCCCAACGCCTCTACATCAACAACTGGCGTCAGCGTCGCCTACACCGCAACACGCCCAAACAATCCAAGACAAATGAAGAAGAGAAAGACTCGAAGCTTACCCGTGCGACGCCCAGCGCCAGCGTCGGACTCGGCCACCTCCTTGCCGCCATGAGCCGCGGGCTCCCCTGGCGCCACCGACGCCACCTGCAACGAAGCCCGTGTGTAAGGGTGCCGGCTCGCGTTTAGAAGAATCTCCCGCGATGCGTCGGGACGAATGAGAAGATGCACGGCGGAAACATAGCAAGACTAGATGCTCACCTGCGGCGCCGGGTTCGCCTGGCTGTACAGCGCCTTGCCGAATTGCCGGTCCTCTCCAAGGTTGGCCTTGGAGATCTTGTTCACGCCTCGCGCGACCTGCTCCACAGACAGCCGCATGGATCCCATCCGGTTGTGATCCTGAAGCCCGATCATCTCGCTGATGAGGCAGGAGCACCTCTGAAGCGGGAGAACCCGGCGGGTGATGAACGTGGCAAGGAGGTCCGTGCTTGTGAGCCCCTCCTACGTCCTCATCATCGTGACCCGCTCGCAGAGGTTGACAATCTCCTGTGACGGGCGCCTGAGTGAGTATCCCTAGTTTGTTTTCGCCCGCGACGGCGCGACGGTGAAGGGGGGAAGGTTGATGTGGTCCGCACCATGGTTGCGGACGTAGAAGAAAGAGTTCTGCCACTTCTTGGCAGAATCCTCGAGCGGGATCTTGGGGAAGTCCTCCCCCGACCGCTTCGAGATGACGGCGGCCCCGCAGTCGGCAAACTCTCCGGCCGACGGGCCCTGCTGCTTCAAGGAGAAGAAGCATGCCCAGAGATCAATGGTGGGCTTGACCCCCAGGTACCCTTCGCACAGGGTCACGAAGCCGAAGAGTTGGACGATGGTGCCAACGCCAAGGTGGTGCGGCTGGAGCCCAAAGAACTCCAAGAACCCGTGGAAGAAAGTGCTCGCCGGCAACCCGAAGCCGCGCTCAAAGTGCGTGAGGAAGACAACGCGCTCCTGCCCCTCGGGCCAGGGCCTCTGCTCGCCGTGCGGCAGACGGACACCGATGTCCGTCTCTCGCGGCAGGCGCCGCGAGGACCGAAGGTAGGTGATGTCGTCGGCGGTGACGGTCGAGCCCATCCAGGAGCCTGATGGCAGCGACATCACCAGAAGAAGAAGAGGAAGAAGGACGACAGAGAAGATCTCTACTCAAGGCTGCGGGCGCAGCTGTGCGTCGGTGGCAAGAAGAAGAGCAAGAGCAGGGGGACATGAGGGCGCGAGCGAGAATAATGTCCGCCGCCCCCTTGCCCCCCTCAATTTATAACCCCCGGTTCAAACATGGGGGAGTGGGATCGTCTGCACACGCTCATTCCACTACCCCGCAATAAGTGCGCACGTACACACGCACTAACTGCACGGGGAAGTGCAACCGGCCCCCAGACACCGCAATAAATCCGCGTGCGCGGCCGAGGGCGTGCGGCAGCGGGCCCCGGCCCATCGCCCAGTCCTGTCACGCGTCTGGCCTGTCAGGCCTCTCCGACTTCCGGGCACCACGTGGCGCCTGCGCGAAGCCCGAGGGATCGCCTCAAGATTTGACGGACTCCTCGATTTCCGCCATGGCCGGGATGCCGTGATCCGGTTTCTGAGAAAGCCGGCACACTGTGGGTGTTGCCAGACCCGGCGTTCGCAGATTCCGCCTTGCTCAAGGGGGAAGCTGCGAAGGCCCACTCATCCGAAGACGACGGACCTCTTCGGGGACTACTATCGGGGGGATGAACCGCAGGCAGGCAACAGAACCCGGATCTATTTCAAAAACAGCGGGGCCCACATCGCCCCGCAAACCGGCATGCGCCAGGCCGGGTCACTCGACCCGACAAGGTGTGCAACCCGGTCAAGACCCTTGACTCGGCAAGGTACATCGACCCGGCCGCAGCGGCTGGCGCAAGGCAACTCAGCCCGGCGCAACCTTGGCTTCCCCAGCAAGCCAACCCACCCGTGGCGTCCACGGCAACCCAGCCACGGGTCAGCTCTCGTCCCATCCAGGTCGTACGATGGGACGAGACCTCAATCACCGATGACCAAGACTACAGTGCCCCCGCCCATTCCCGTGGTCAGCCAGAGCATGGCAATAGTGTCCCTTACCTACCCGTTAACCAGGGCTGGCACAACAACAGTGTTCTCGCCCTCACCGCTGACGACAGCAAGCGGCGGCCTGATGGAGAACACTGTGCGTGGCTCAACTCGGCCACGCCATGACGATCGACAAGACAGTGCATAGTCCCCCTAGGCACGCGGGGCTCGCACCTAGGGGAACCCGGCGAACCACAAACTCCTAAGCGGGACCCAGCCCGGCACCCCGGACACCAACAATACAGACCCACCGACTCGACATATTACCATTGTAACCCTGGGTGGGTTGATCTATAAAACCCCCCAGGAGTCCACGCCCACAAGGACATGATATGTGAGATCCCCGGCATGCAAAAGCAACACAAGATAAAGCAAGCAGGATAGGACCAGCCACTACCTAGCAACACCGGAGAGAGGGAGCAGCCCGAGCCTCGGCCAGCCTCCTCCCTCCTTCATACAGCTCCAAGAGCGACATTGTACTACCGACCATCCAACCAAACTCGGCAGGACTAGGGGTGTTATCTCTCCGAAGAGCCCCGAACGTGGGTATGTCCGGCGTCCCGCGCCCGCGCATATCAACCTCGCCTGCGAAGCCCACCAGCGCCCTCGAGCCTCCTCCTCTCTTTAGCCATCCCTTGGCATCTGTCGTGCACCCACCACGACACGCTACACCGGACTTGATCCGAACCATATGGCCTGAGTTGGACCACAAGGACCTAACAGGAAGGAAATTCATGTAAGCTTGGTGTATGACCAAGTAATGATAGCAGTGAAATACTCGCAACAAGATTGTAAACTAGATAGCCTATTAGATGGTCCAAGTGGCTGGTTATTATCATATAGCAGCACCACATGAAAGCATCATATAGCAGCAGCAGCTCATAGCAACTCATCATACAGCAGCAGCAGCAGCATGCAATTCATCATATACCAGCAGCAGCTCATAGTAATTCATCATATAGCATCAGCAGGAGCATCTCATAGCAATTCATCATATAGCAGTAGCAGGAGCAGCTCATAGCAATTCATCATACAGCAGCAGGAGGAGCAGCTTATATCAACTCATCATATAGCAGCAGCATCAACTCACAACAATTCATCATATAGCAGCAGCAGCTCATAGCAATTCATCATATAGCAGCAGCAAGAGCAGCTCATAGCAATGCATAATATAGCAGCAGCAGAAGCAACTCATAGCAATTCATCATATAGCGGATCAGAATAAAATTTGGCAAAAAATAGAGGAGATCCTCACCTTGTTGGATGAGCTCATCCTTCAACATCACCTCAAGGCCACGGCCTGGGAGGAGGGGATGGGGAACGAGGTGCCTTCTGCCGCAGTGTGGCATCGACCGTACTTGTGCGGCGCCCGCGTGAGTAGTGCGTTGGACGGACCACAATGGAGCAGCTGCTGGAGACCATGAGAATGACGGGCAGTGCCATAGGGAGGAGCAACCTGGGATATTTGGCCCTCCCGCCGGCCATGTAGCCTAGCTGGACAGAGCATCATCGAGGACCAGGTCAGATGGGGCCAGTGGCAACGGCTCGCTAGAGGAACCCTAGCGCTGCAGGCAGGTGATCGTGGTAGAGGGAAACGGGAGAGGAGATGCAAGCGGGCAGTGCAATGAATGCTTGCGTGTTTGATTTTACTTGATGGTCAGGTGTGACGCGGGCGTGAGGAGTGGCATTTTGAGTGTAATATAGGCAGACAATAGAGTCATTTCACTATTCCCCTCCCTTTCAATTTTTAGTGAGCTTCTATCCGAAACACCCCCTCCAAAGCGAAATAAGTTAAGGCCAAGCCCAGAACTCGAAAATGACTTCTTTACATCTTTTATGGTTTATTTTGACAATAAGCTCTGAAAAGGCAGAATAGAACTGGCCCTTAACCTGTAATTTAATTGAGCGTGCAATGATGAATCACTCCTGCCTGCTATAGTGTACATTTAGGCATCATCATACTTGGCATAACTTAATACATGTGCATTTCATTATAGAATTTGAAATATGCAATGTTTAGATTAGTTCATACATTGCACATGATGTTTAAATGCCCATTAAATCTGATCAGTCAAGTGATGGTATTTAAGCCTCCTTCTATGCTTCCTTTCTTGATATGTAAGATTTCCTCACACATCTGTTCAATTGCTTGTTTGTATCAGCCAGCCATACTAGGACTGTTTGCTTTGATTACTTGTTGTTCTTGACCTAATAGAGCTTGTCAACGATTTAAACACTAAGGGATGTTGTAGTGGGGGCTTGTATAACTCATAGTTGACATAAAGGTTTGGATGTACACTAAAGTAGGCTCTCCAAGAGTACCTGGAGATCCAGTTCAAAGGTATGCCAAGTTTTTACAAAGTGCACACATAGTAAATGCTCATTTCATTGTGTGCCAAAGATGTGGCATGTCTCATTATGTGGTGTTGTTTTGTTATAATATCATCCTTTTGTATTGTTCATAGACTGGAAAGTATGCATATTTATCTTCCAAGGAGACCATTAACTAGTTTGTGTCACCTTGTAGAGGGGGTGCAATGAAGATAAGACTGAGGATTTCCAAGTACTAGATGTTAGGAAGGAGCCTTGCAAGAGAAGGAGGAGCATCGCTGAGCCTGTTCAATCAGTTAAGGTAAGTCACACTATATTACAATTACCAGGACATCCTATTTGTCTGACATTGTGCTTGCGTAGGGTTCATCACTTGTAACCCAACCATTGGGCCATTGATTAAAACCCCCTCCACTCACTACTATATGATGTTCTAACTTTTTGTAAATCAGATATATGTAAACACATTTTAATGTGCCTATTCACTCATTACGGATGTAGTCTACTTTTAAATATCTAAAACATCTTATAGTAGTTTAGTGAACAGTGTGAAACTGCTTCCTGCCATGGTAGAGTTGTCAATGTCATAAATGTCATAACCAAATGCATATTCACACCATTAGCCTCCCTATCATTACTAGGATATTGATTACATACTAGTCGAGATACTTCATAGGGGGCAAACAATATTACATTAGTTTTTCCTTTATATAGTAAATGTAGCTAGGCCATGGATGTTATTGAGGCATGCATGTATGCATGCTGCCAACTCAACAATTCAATTGCTTGTTTGTTTCAAGCATAGTTAAATTGGTCTTTTCAATTGCTTTTTTTGTCCTCAGTTAATGAGATGACCAAACAATAATGCCTGATCTTGGTTACTTGTATAACTATTAGTTGACATCATTAAAGGCCTTACCATTTAATTACTCTGGTGAAGTGTGCCTGAAGCTTTGAAGTCTATTAACCAACTATTATTACATGAGGCTCACAATCTAGTTTATACTAGGCTAATGATTGCATAGTTTTGCTTGTTGTAGTAGGTTTGTATGAATCCCTCTGCTATTCATTATGCTCCCTAAGACTTTAATTGAGCTACAGAATGGCCAACTGCTTGTTTATACGCAACATGTTGTCTAAATTTGTAACCTGTGTGTGTTTTGGATTTGGCCCCAACATCATGGTCCTCTGGTGAGCTAAGAGAGATTTCTGTATGCAGGCTGCACGGACTACCATTGTTATAATTTTTAAAATATCACTTGCTATGCTTCATGACGTGTAACATTATTGTTAGTCCTGTTTTGCCATGTACAAAATAGTCTGTCTTGCTCGCTTCACTATTGTAACTATATTTTTGCCCTAGTCATCTGTACTTACAGAAACATTTCAGGATGAAGTCACATCAACACAAAGATCTGCGAGCAGTGCAGCATGGCCGTTACCAAATGATTATGGATTGGAATTGGATTGTGCTGATGTTCTCGAGCATCAACTAGAGGTGGCAAGACAATGTGTACATGATTCTCAACGTGCAATCAATAAGTTGAGACTGAACTTGCAGGTATCAGATGCAGGATTCAAAAAAAATGAAACGAGACACTGAGGTAACCACGAAGGAATTGGAGATTTTGTAGACCAAAAATTGTGCTATCTGAATCCGGCCAATCCTATTTTCTGAAGAGATTATAGTTTGAATGGTAAGTTCTGTTGATGCGTGTCCATGATGTATGAGCTTTATTTGCCCAATGTATGTAATTTGTTGTTTATGTACGCTTTATTATCACTGGTGCCGAACTATAATGCCCAGTGGGTATGATCGGCTGTAATTTCTTTATTGTATAGTGTAGGAGTATTCTACATTTCTATGCCTTAGTCTCATTATTGTATAGTGTATGTTTTTAGAGGCGATAGTATAGAGTAGGTATAGAGTAGGATAATTCTTTGAATATGCTATATTGTTGAAACGGGGGCCAGCACGCCCAAACATTTCCTGGATGCCATCCGAACGAACAAACATGTGTAGTCAAAGCGGGCCTTAATTGGGCTGGTAAAAATAATATTTAATGGATCCCAAATGATGTGGCCCACCGTAACAACGGTTCTTAGCAGGCCGTTAACAGGCCGAAAGCTCGATAGGCCCGTATAATGGAAATGGCCCGCAGGCCTCTAGCAGGCCGAAATAAATGTCAATTTCGTCTCGGCCCTTTTAATTTACGGGCCAGTAAGAGGCCGAAAGTGTTTTGGGCCAGAGGCGGTCCAATTAGCAAACTAGGCTTTTAACATGCCGAAAGTTGCGTCGGGCTGAAATTTTGCCCAGCGGAACATGTGCCACTAATGGATCCAAAATTAGGTTGCACAGTCACAGGCCCAACTATCGTGTGGGCCGTTAACAGGCCCAAAGACAAAATGGGCGGAATTGCCCCATTTGCCGAATGGGCCGAGGACAGACCTAAAGTCACAATGGCATAGAAGTTGGCCCTACTGCAGAATGGGCCGAGAAAAGGCCGAAAGACGTTCCGTGCCGTCAACGGGCTGTAACTGACGATGGGCTGCTAACAGGCCGAAAGAAGCCCGGGCCATAATTGGGACCAAAGATGTAGCGGGCCATTAATGGGCTGGAACTGAAGATGGGCTAAAAAATTGTCAAATCTAGAATGGGCCTTTGATGGGCCGATTCTGTGTAATTCGTATGGGCCGTGCTTGTGAATGGGTCTGACTCAAGTAGGCCGCTAATGGGCCAGCCCGCTTATTTTGACAGGCCCGACCTTTTAACCTGAATGGGCCACTGTTGGGCCGAGACACGTGTCAACGTATCATAGGCACGTCATGTCCATTCGCTGGATGACAACTGCCAGAACGTTGGGCCGACACATGGATCTTCCAGCGAATGAGAATTTTACACGTTGAAAATCCCCATTGTTCGGGCTATTAACGGGCTATCGGATCCAAACCGGAACCCGATAGCTTAACGGCGACCCATTACAGTGGATGCCACGTGTTAGTCACCCTTGACGAAAGCACTTCTATAACGCGCGATTTATCGCCATGGAAGTGGACGCTTCCGTGATGATAATTTTGGTAATGTCATGGAACACTTCTACGACAGCATAGGTATGACTACCTTGATTCTATCATAAAATCGTCATAGATGTACATGCATGACAGAAAACGTGACCTACTGTGACAAACACGCATCATCACGGAAGTGTATATTTTTTGTAGTGATACTAGTGCTAAGTCAGCTATATAGCCGGCACATATAATAAACCGGTGGTAGGTTAGCTAGAGTATTTACTTCTTGTAGGGAGAGAGATGCAAGGAAAGGTACAATGATTGGCTGGCTGCATGCTCCGCCCTACTCGGTGGCTGCATGCTCGCTCATTTCATTGCAAGTTGTGTTATCGCCTGACTATAGATGAAGAGTCGGCCTCTTCTCTCTCCTCCACATAAGATTTTGCTGATGTGAAACATCTTATAGCCAGCTGATTATGACCTATTATACTTGCTCTCATTTTAATTTACGTCTAAGAGGAAAGAAGTGCTACTATAAATTTGGAACAGACGGCTACTAAATGTGGTGGTAAGTTATGACTCAATACCACTGGTAAGTCACCTATAGCAACCCGTTTGTGATGCCATATCGTCAGCTCAAGGTGGACGATGCTATCACCGACTAGTCACAACTGGGCCCGTTAGTGTTAATTGTCTGGGGTAGTCTCATAGGACGATGCTATCACCGACTAGTCAAAACTGGACCCATTAGTGTTAATTGTCTCACTACTGGAATCAGGGATTTTGCCATCTGCCAGTTCTTTGCCATCTGCTAGTAGACGGCAAAGAAGGTCTTTGCCATCAGCTACCAAGAAGTAGATGGCAAACAACTGGCAGACGACAAAGAAGGTCTTTGCCATCCATCATTTCTTTGCTGTCCGATGGCTGACGGCAAAGAATCTTTGCCGTTGATACGTCTCCAACGTATCTACTTTTCCAAACACTTTTGCCCTTGTTTTGGACTCTAACTTGCATGATTTGAATGAAACTAACCCGGACTGGCGTTGTCTTCACTAGAACTGCCATGATGTTGTTTATTATGCATAAAACAAAAGTTCTCGGAATGACCTGAAAATCCATGGAGATAAGTTTTGGAAAATATAAAAATACTGGCGAAAGAATCAAGGCCAGGGGGCCCACGCCTTGTCCACGAGGGTGGGGGGCGAGCCCTCCCCCCCGGGCGCGCCCCCCTGTCTTGTGGGCCCCCTAACGCTCCACTGACCTCAACTCCAACTCCATATATTCCGTTTCGCGGAGAAAAAATCAGAGAGAAAGTTTCATTGCGTTTTACGATACGAAGCCACCGCCAAGCCCTAATCTCTCTCGAGAGGGCTGATCTAGAGTCCGTTCAGGGCTCCGGGGAGGGGGATTCATTGTCGTCGTCATCATCAACCATCCTCCCTCACAAATTTCATGATGCTCACCGCCGTGCGTGAGTAATTCCATCGTAGGCTTGCTGGACGGTGATGGGTTGGATGAGATTTACCATGTAATCAAGTTAGTTTTGTTAGGGTTTGATCCCTAGCATCCACTATGTTCTGATATTGATGTTGCTATGACTTTGCTATGCTTAATGCTTGACACTAGGGCCCGAGTGCCATGATTTCAGATCTAAACCTATTATGTTTTCATGAATATATGTGTGTTCTTGATCCTATCACGCAAGTTCTTTTCCATAAGCACGTATGACTATATTCGAAATACATGCCTACATTACATTGATGAATTGGAGCTAGTTCTGTGTCACCCTATGTTATAGCTATTACATAATTATCCATCACTGATCCAATGCCTATGAGCTTTTCACATCTTGTGCTTCGCTTATTTACTTTTCCGTTGCTACTATTACAATTACTACAAAACTATTGTCTTTACTTTTGCCACTGTTACCATTACTATCATACTACTTTGCTACTAAATACTTTGCTACAGATACTAAGTTATCCAGGTGTGGTTGAATTGACAACTCAACTGCTAATACTTAAGAATATTCTTTGGCTCCCCTTGTGTCGAATCAATAAATTTGGGTTGAATACTCTACCCTTGAAAGTTGTTGCGGTCCCCTACACTTGTGGGTTATCAAGACTAATTTCTGGCGCCGTTGCCGGGGAGCATAGCTCTATTTTGTGAGTCACTTGGGATTTATATCTGTTGATCACTATGAGGAACTTGAAAGACGAAAGAACTAAGATTTTGCCCTCAACTACGAGGGGAGGTAAGGCACTGCCATCTAGCTATGCACTAGATTCTCCTTCTGTTATTAGTAAGCTTGCGACACCTAAACCTGCTACTGCTATGAATTCTGATATGTCGCATGTTATTGATGATGCCACTTCAGCTATGCATGATACTTATGATGAAACTACTTCTGTGCGTGATACTACTTTGCCATTAGGTGAATTTCTTGATGAACAACTTGCTAGGGTTAGAGAGAATGAAATTATTGAAGATGCTATATTAATGATAGTGATGATGAAAGTTCTCCACCTGATTATGAATTACCTGTTGTTCCTAAGGGTTATGTTATGAATTAGGAAGCTGCTAGAGCTATTTTTTCTTGCAAATATAGATATGATCTTAAGAAGTTATTAGCTAAATGGAAGCAACAATCTCTTAATGCTAGAATGAAACCCGCCCCTGCTTTTGCTACTTCACCTATCTGTGTTACTGATAAGGATTATGAATTCTCTGTTGATCCTGAGATTATTACATTGGGTGAATCTGATCCTTTTTATGGCCTTGAATCTGAAACTGTTGTGGCACATCTTACCAAGTTGAATGATATAGCCACCCTGTTTACTAATGATGAGAAGTCTCGCTATTATTATATCCTTAAGATATTTCCGTTCTCATTAAAGGGTGATGCTAAGACTTGGTTTAATTCTCTTGATCCTGGTTGTGTGCGTAGTCCTCAGGATATGATTTATTACTTCTCTGCTAAATATTTCCCTGCTCATAAGAAACAAGCTGCCTTGCAGGAAATTTATAATTTTGTGCAAATCAAAGAAGAGAGTCTCCCACAAGCTTGGGGGAGGCTTCTCCGATTACTTAATGCTTTGCCTGATCATCCTCTTAAGAAAAATGAAATACTTGATATCTTTTATAATGGACTAACCGATGCTTCCAAGGACTACTTGGATAGTTGTGCTGGTTGTGTTTTCAGGGAAAGAATAGTCGACCAAGCTAAATTACTATTGAATAATATGTTGACTAATGAAAATAATTGGACTCTTCCTGAGCCAATTCCTGAGGGAATTCCTGAACCAATTGAGCCAACTCCTGAGCCTATTCCTAAACCAACTCCGAAGAAGAGAGGTGTTCTATTTCTCAGTCGTGAAGATGTGCAAGAGGCAAAGAAATCAATGAAAGAAAAAGGTATTCAAGCTGAAGATGTTAAGAATTTACCACCTATTGAAGAAATATGTGGTCTTAATATACCGCCTGTTGAAGAAACACATTGTCTTGATAACCCGACACGGGTAGTAAAGGTAAATTCTCTCTATAGATATGATAAAGTTGAAATCCCGTCTACTAAATTTCATAGCCCATGCTTTGATGAATTTGATGACTTTATGGCTAGACAAGATAGTTTTAATGCTTATGTTGGTAGAGAATTAAAGAATAATGTTTTTGAGATAGGACGCTTGAGTGATTATATGGCTAGACTTAATGGTGAACTTAGACTCATTAGCAAATATGCTTCTATGGTTACCACTCAAGCTGAGAAAGTGCTTAAAGCTCAAAGTGATTTACTCGATGATTAAACAATAAACATGACTTTGCTGTTAGAGTGGCTACTAGAACTGGTAGAATGACTCAGGAACCTTTGTATCCTGAAGGCCACCCTAATAGAATCGAGCAAGATTCTCAGAGAAACAGTTTAGAGGCACCTAGTTCTTCCAAAAAGAAGAAAAAGAAAAATGATAGGACTTTGCATGCTTCTAGTTAACCTACTGTAGACACACCTGAGAATCCCAATGATATTTCTATCTCTGATGCTAAAACACAATCAGGTGATGAACATGAACCTAGTGATAATGTTAATGATAATGTTCATGTTGATGCTCAACCTAGCAAAAACAATGAAGTAGAGATTGAACCTGCTGTTGATCTTGATAACCCACAATCAAAGAATCAACGTTATGATAAGAGAGATTTTCTTGCTAGGAAGCACGGTAGATAAAGAGAACCATGGGTTCAGAAACCCATGCCCTTTCCTCCTAAACCATCCAAGAAAAAGAATGATGAGGAATTTGAGCGCTTTGCTGAAATGATTAGACCTATCTTCTTACGTATGCGCTTAACTGATATTCTTAAGGTAAATCCTTATGCTAAGTATATGAAGGATATCATTACAAATAAAAAGAAAGATACCAGAAGCTGAAATTTCCACCATGCTTGCTAATTATACTTTTAAGGGTGGAATACCAAAGAAACTTGGAGATCCAGGGGTACCAACCATACCATGCTCCATTAAAAGAAACTATGTTAAAACTGCTTTATGTGATCTTGGAGCCGGTGTTAGTGTTATGCCTCTCTATTTATATCGTAGACTTGAATTGAATAAGTTGCCACCTACTGAAATATCTTTGCAAATGGCTGATAAATCAACTGCTATACCTGTCGGTATTTGTGAGGATGTGCCTGTTGTGTTTGCAAATGTCACTATCTTAACAGACTTTGTTATTCTTGATATTCCCGAGGATGATAGTATGTCGATTATCCTTGGTAGACCCTTTTTGAATACTACAGGGGCTGTTATTGATTGCAACGAAGGCAATGTCACTTTTCATGTTAATGGTAATGAGCATACGGTACACTTTCCGAGGAAACAATCTCAAGTTCATAGCATCAATTCTATTGGGAAAGTTCCAACTATCATTATTGGAGGTTTTGAATTTCCTCTTCCTACTGTCAAGAAAAAGTATGATATTCTTATTATTGGGGATGTTCATATCCCCGTTGAGGTAACTTAGTGTTATTCAAAATTTCTCCGGTTCCGTGTTATTCGGAATGAGTTTGTTAACAAGACTTGATCAACCTTGTTAGTGGATTCATTTCGATGATCATGAGATGGATGAAACTAGAAGGCACAACCTTTTGTACCCTCTTTTTACTTTCTGTTATTTAGAATAAATAAAGCAAAAATAGTATTATCTGTCTATTTTCTGATTTATTCGTGCAACAAAAAATATCCCGAAAATAAAAGTGCTCCAAATGCCCTGCAAATTTAGTATGATTTTTATGGAATATTTGAGGATTTTAGGCACTGAAAACACTGCAAGAGGGGCAAGCACCAGGCCACGAGGGTGGCAGGCGCGCCCACACCCCCTGGGCGCGCCCCCTGTCTCGTGGACCCACGGTGGCCCCCCTCCACTTATTCCTGCACCCACACACTCCATCTTCTTCCCAAAAAATCCCCATCCAGCTCAAGCACGAGTTCTAGCTCATTTTGCTGTGATTTTGGATCTCCTTGCTCAAAGCTCCATTCACAAAACTGCTTTGGGAGATTGTTGCTTGGTATGTGACTCCTCCATTGGTCCAATTAGTTTTTGTTATAGTGCTTTATTCATTGCAATTTTTTGCTACATAAGTGACCCTGTTCTTGAGCTTGCATGTCAAATTTATGAGGTCCCAAGTAATTCTAATGCATGATATAGGCTCTAGGCACTTGTAGGAGTAGTTGCTACCAATCTTGTTTAGTTTTATTTACTTTTATTTTGAAGTTACTAAAATTTCAGAAATTTTCAGAAAAAGAAATATGTCTAGGAGAATGTACCAAGGTGGTTCCTCAATAAACAAAGGACCCATGCTTGCTATGCGTGAGCAAGATGATGAACCACCGAGGGACGCAGAAGTACGAGCTTGTGAGTGGCCATCAGCCGATTTTATGGTCAATGCAGCCTTTAAGATGAATTTGACGCATATGTGCGTAATGCCGATCTTGAGGACTTCTTACAAGATAAGTGTCCTCAGTACTATCAATTGACTAATTCATTCATCAGAAGGTTCAAATATAAATCTTCACATAATTCTCAGAGTGTCATGTTTGATATTTATGATAAATCTTATACCATGGACTTAGAAGATTTTACAACTGCTTGGAAACTCCCGCAGTGGGGCAATGTTAATGATCCCCACAAATCTGAATATAAAGACTTTCTTGCTAGTATTACTGTGGGAGAATCTTGGGATATAGCACAAGCTACCATAGGGAGCATTCATTTTCCTGCTATACATTATTTTGCTCTCTTCATTGGTAGATGCATTAACGGTAAAGACGAAGCATGTCATATGTGTGTCCCTGATCTTTGTGTCCTCAAGAGTGCAGTGTTAGGTAATAAAGATTACAACTTGGGGGCAATAGTTGCACGTAGGTTGCATAATAATGGTAGGGCTGGAGATTTATTTGGAGGAATTTATGCGACCTGTGTGGCTAATTATCTTGGTATAGCCCCACGAGAAGGGGATATGGTGTTGCCTCGTGCTTATTTAGATTATGATGCGATGGTCAAACATTGTTTTCTTTTGAGGAATGAACAATTCCTCCAGTATCGACTAATCTTTGATAGACATAGCTCTGTCCATGTTACTGTCTCTGCTCCTTTCCTTTTTGATTACCAGGCAAAACGAAGATATGTTGTTACCAGGAAGGAGGCAGCTGAACACGAGGGGAGAGCGGAGGCGGCTCGCCAGCATGCCACAGCTCAGGAGGCATTTGCTGCTGCATCTCAGTACGACCCCAGTTACAACTATGGATATCAGCTAGGCTACCCTTGGCATTAGACCAACTTAGGCCAAAAGCCTAAGCTTGGGGGAGTACGTATTTCTCACCGACTTTACATTCATGTTCACACACTATTCTTGTTGTCGGTGCTCATACTCTTTCATTGTATTATCCATGTTAGTTTAATTTTCTTTTTCTAGCTTTCTTCTTGTGTGTTTGATAAACCTTAAGAAAAACCAAAATAATTAGTTAGTTTAATTTCCATGCTTGTAGTAGAAATTAAATGAAAACCCAAAAAGATTTCTCGTTCTTCTTCTTACTTGTTGGGAGCTTTCCCGTGTAAATAGTTTTATTTTCTTTTCTTTCCTTTGGGGATCGAGAGTAGAAGACCATATTGAAAATGTTTAGTGGCTCTCATATGCATGATTGTTTATTTAACTTAGAGCCCATATTGCTTTATCTTCTCTCTTGAGTTGAATGCTTGCAGATTCTAGCTTAGTCCAATGCACGTGCACTATTATTATTATACACATCGTTCGGTCGTGCAAGTGAAAGGCAATAATGACGATATATGATTGACTGATTGAGATGAGAAAAGCTGGTATGAACTCGACCTCTTTTGTTTTTGTAAATATGATGAGTTCATCATTCCTGATTCAGCTTATTATGAAGTAAACATATTTGCAATGACATTTAGAGATTATAGTTGCTTGTGTCATGCTTGATTAGCTATGAGTTATAATGGTTTACCTTGCGTGCCAACATGCTATTAAAATGATTGTGATGTGGTATGATGGGATGGTATCCTCCTTCGAATGAATTGAGTGACTCGACTTGGCACATGTTCACGCATGTAGTTGAAACAAATCAACATAGCCTTCACGATATTTATGTTCATGGTAGATTATATCCTACTCATGCTTGTACTCGGTGTGAATTAATTTTAATGCATGTTCATGACTGTTGTCGCTCTCTCAGTTGGTCGCTTCCCAGTCTTTTGCTAGCCTTCACCTGTACTAAGCGGGAACACTGTTTGTGCATCCAAACTCCATAAACCACAAAGTTATTCCATATGAGTCCACCATACCTTCCTATATGCGGTATCTACCTGCCTTTCCAAGTAAATTTGTATGTGCCAAACTCCAAACCTTCAAATGAAATTCTATTTTGTATGCTCGAGCAGCTCATGTTTCAACTAGGGCTGTCTATATCTTCCATGCTAGGTGGGTTATTCTCAAGAGGAGTGGACTCCGCTCCTCATTCACGAGAAAGGGCCGGTAACCGGGATGCCCAGTCCCACGATCCAAAAGATAAAAGCAAATCAAAATAATTAAACAAAAATCCCCCAGGGTTGTGGTTAGTTGGAGGCACTCGTTGTTTCGAGCAAGCCATGGATTGATGCTTGTTGGTGGTGGGGGAGTATAAACTTTTACCATTCTATTTGGGAACTGCCTATAATGCATGTAGTATGGAAGATATCGCCATCTCATAGTTGTTGCGTTGACAGTGAAAGTATGCCGCTCAAAATTTTATTCATCTCTATTTTAAAATTGAGCTCTGGCACCTCTATGAATCCCTGCTTCCCTCTCCGAAGGGCCTACCTATTTACTTTTATGTTGAGTCACCCTCTTATTAAAAAGCACTCGCTGGAGAGCACACTGTCATTTGCATTCATTACTATTGGTTTATATTGGGTATTACTTGACTGGATCTCTTTTACCATGAATTACAATGTTTAGTCAATCCTTGGTCTTTAAAGGTGCTCTGCATTTATGTTTTGCGGTCTCAGAAAGGGCTAGCGAGATACCATCTTGTTATATTATATTATGATTGTTTTGAGAAAGTGTTGTCATCCGAGTTTTTATTATTATTGCTCACTAGCTGATTATGCCATTGATATGAGTAACTGTGATACCTAAGTGTTATTGTGAGTATGGTTAGTTCATAATACTTGCTGAAAACTTGAATGCTGGCTTTACATATTTACAACAACAAGAGCAAACAGAGTTTGTAAAAGTTTTTCTTTATCACTTTTAGTTTATCAACTGAATTGCTTGAGGACAAGCAAAGGTTTAAGCTTGGGGGAGTTGATACGTCTCCAACGTATCTACTTTTCCAAACACTTTTGCCCTTGTTTTGGACTCTAAATTGCATGATTTGAATGAAACTAACCCGGACTGACGCTGTTTTCAGCAGAACTGCCATGATGTTGTTTATTGTGGAGAAAACAAAAGTTCTCGGAATGACATGAAAATCCACGGAGATAAGTTTTGGAAAATATAAAAAATACTGGCGAAAGAATCAAGGTCAGGGGGCCCACACCCTGTCCACGAGGGTGGGGGTGCGCCCTCCCCCCTGTGTGCGCCCCCTGTCTCGTGGGCCCCCTGATGCTCCACCGACCACAACTCCAACTCCATATATTCCGTTTCACAGAGAAAAAAATCAGAGAGAAAGTTTCATCGCGTTTTACTATACGGAGCCGCCGCCAAGCCCGAATCTCTCTCGGGAGGGCTGATCTGGAGTCCGTTCGGAGCTCCAGAGAGGGGGATTCGTCGCCGTCGTCATCATCAACCATCCTCCATCACCAGTTTCATGATGCTCACTGCCGTGCGTGAGTAATTCCATCGTAGGCTTGCTGGACGGTGATGGGTTGGATGAGATTTACCATGTAATCAAGTTAGTTTTGTTAGGGTTTGATCCCTAGCATCCACTATGTTCTAAGATTGATGTTGCTATGACTTTGCTATGCTTAATGCTTGTCACTAGGGCCCGAGTGCCATGATTTCAGATTTGAACCTATTATGTTTTCATGAATATATGTGTGTTCTTGATCCTATCATGCAAGTTCTTTTCCATAAGCGCGTATGACTATATTCGGAATACATGCCTAGACTACATTGATGAATTGGAGCTAGTTCTATGTCACCCTATGTTATAGATATTACATTAGGAATCGCATCCGACATAATTATCCATCACTGATCCAATGCCTACGAACTTTTCACATCTTGTGCTTCGCTTATTTACTTTTCTGTTGCTACTGTTACAATTACTACAAAACTATTGTCTTTACTTTTGCCACTGTTACCATTACTATGATACTACTTTGCTACTATATAGTTTGCTGCAGATACTAAGTTATCCAGGTGTGGTTGAATTGACAACTCAACACTACAAAAAAAAGACACATCCGTGACATTTTGGGCCGAACGAATTTTTTACCTGTCATACATATGACACTTCTATGACGATAATTGTGACAAAACCTGGTATCATCATAGATGTGGTGGGCTCCTATTTCTATGACAAAAAATCATGACAGAAAATGGGCTTTTCGTCCTGGGCAGGCTGAAGACACAGCTGTATGACATTCTTTGGGCCGTCCATGACAGAAAAAACCGTTATAGAAGCAAGGGGGAGGAAAACTTCAGGGAGTTGCAGTTACGGTGGGAGGTCGGGGGCCGAGCGATGCGCGTTTCTCTCGTACACATACGCGCGTGTGTGTGAGGTGTTGGCTCTAACTAAACCCGAGCGAGGCGTTGGGCTCTAACTAAACCCGAGCGATTGCACTACAGGCTACGCATTACTGAACCCGAGCGATCGATCGATGGCTGTTAATTGAACCTGATGGAGTGATTCCTTCGCTATTGCTGCTAACTGAAGCCGATCGATTGGATGAACAGTGAGCGTTGTGGGGGGGGGGTTGGATGAACAATGAGCGGTGGCGTTGCCTCTGGATGAACAGGACCCCGAGGTGTGGAGGGCTGGATGAATAGTAGACGATGGAGGGGTGGCCGTGGAGGGGTGGTTGAACAGGACCCCGTGGTGTGGAGGGCTGGATGAACAGTAGACGGTGGAGGGCTGGATGAACAGTAGACGGTGGAGGGGTGGTTGAACAGTAGCCGGTGGAGTAGCGCGCGGTGGAGGCTGGATGAACAGGAGCCCGTGGAGGCTGGAGGAGGTCGACGGTAGCCCGTGGAGGCTGGAGGAGGTCGACGGTGGAGATGAACAGTATCCCGTGGAGTCCCGTTCTGCGGTACACCAGATCCCTCCCGATGAACAGGACCCCCGTTTCAGTCTAGCGCTCCAACACAAGTCCGTTTCGTCTGTTTTGCGGTACGCCACACCCCTCTCGATCAACATGACCCCCGTTTCGACCATAGGAGGTCCGTTTCCTCCGTTTTGCGGTACGCCACACCCCGCCCGATCAACAGGACCCCGTTCCGAATGTAGGAGGTCCGTTTCCTCCGTTGTGTGGTACGCCAGGCCTGGTTTCCATTGCATGTTCCATCCAAGCCCTCCCGATGAACACGACCACGCATTCCGTTCCGACCCAGCCGGTTGGCTCCCCATGAACACGATGACGACGATGTTTCTCCGTTCCGACCCAGCCATGTACGTATGCGCGAGTAGGCGTTCAAGACCCTTCCCGTATGTACGTACGTGGCCGCATTTTCTTTCTTGCACCCTCGCCGCTGTACGTACGTGTACATGCTACATGTGTGCCTCTACTACGACACGTGCGCACCTCTACTATGACATGTGCGCGCCTCTACATCGACCAGTATGTACGTACACGTTCGCGACCAGAATGACAATGCTATGTACGCTTCGACCAGGTGGGTCCCGACTGTCAGGCACTTCCTTGCTTGGGAAGATGTAGCTGGTGGGTCCCAGCAGTCAGGGGGGCGAATCGTTTTTTTTGCCCGGACGCACTTCCTTGCGTGCGAAGATGTAGCTGGTGGGTCCCAGCAGTCAGGGGGGCAAATCGTTTTTTTTGCCCGGACGCACTTCCTTGCGTGCGAAGATGTAGCTGGTGGGTCCGAGCAGTCAGGGGGCGAATCATTTTTTTTGCCCGGACGCACTTTCTTGCGTGCGAAGGTGCAGCTGGTGGGTCCCAGCAGTCAGGGGGAACGTTTTTTTGTGAAATACAGTGGCACGTCCGGTGGGTCCCCGCTGTCAGGTGGAGGAATAATTATTTTCCGCGTAATAAGGAGGCACTTCCTTGCTACGGACGTGGACCCAGCTATCAGCCTCTCCACATACAGTCCACGTCCGATGGAAGTCGTTCCTTGACCATGTTGACCACGCTGCGCTGAGAGCACCAGGGCGGTGGACGACGGCGAGGCCTAGGAAGGGGACGACGGGGAGCCGGGGAAGACGCGGCAGTGGAAGCCCGCGCGAAGAGGAGTACAAGGGTTCACTGGTTCGGCTACGGTGTGAGGCTGCCATCGCCGCAGGGCCTGGCCATCGGTGGGAATAGTAGGGGCGGTGAGGCCTCCGCGCCAGCACATCCGGCCATGGGAAGCAGGAGCATGCGACACGACCGGCACTACTTTGGGTGGCTGGAGCAAGAAGACCAGAGGTTGAAGAAGCACTACGGCCGTTGGATGGACATCATACGGTCACTGGAGCTAGAATCATTTATATTGACTAAGTTGAAAAAGGCCTCCGTCCCCGTCAACTTAGTAGGCCCACAAGTCAGCCTCCCACAAATGTGGGTCCCAGCTAGCAGGGGGTATTCATTTTTTTGTGCGTAATAAGGAGGCACTTCCCGTGGGTCCGAGCTGATAGCAGGGGGAACATTTTTTTCATGAAATACGGTGGCCCATTGGGTGGGTCCCAGCAGTCAGGGGCAAACATTTTTTTCGCGAAATACTGGTGGCCCGTCCGATGGGTCCCTGCTGTCAGGTGGAGGAATAATTATTTTCCGTGTAATAAGGAGGCACTACCTTGCGGCTACCGTGGACCCAGCTGTCAGCCTCTTCACGTACAGTATTCTTCCGATGGAATCCGTGAGCACCACGGCGGTGGACGACGTCGAGGCCTAGGAAGGGGATGACGCGGAGCCGGGGAAGACGCGATAGTGGATGCCCATGCAGAGAGGATTACGAGGGTTCACTGGTTCGGCTGCGTTGCCGTCGCCGCAGAATAACAAGGGGTCTGGGTGAGTGGAGTGGAGGGATGGCCTGGCCAGCGGTGGGAGTAGTATGGAGGCAGTGAGGCGTCCGCGGCAGCACAGCCGGCCACGGGAGGAAGGAGCAGGCGACACGACCGGCGCTGCATTGGGCGGCTGGAGCAAGAAGACCAGAGGTTGAAGAAGCACTACGGCCGTTGGATGGACATCGTACGGTCAATCGAGCTAGAATCGTGCATATTGACTAAGTTGACAAAGCCCTTCGTCCCCGTCAACTTAGTAGGCCCCGTCAACTTAGTGAACATCGTATGGGGAGTATTCTTTTTTTGGGCGTAATAAGGAGGCACTTCCTTGCGTGCGAAGATATAGTTGGTGGGTCCGAGCTGTCAGTGGCGGTAATGTTTTTTCCGCGAAATACAGAGGCCCTTTCCATGGACCCAGCTGTCAGCCTCTCCACGTACAATCCACTTCAGATGCATGTCGGTTGTTGACCACATTGACCACGCCACGCCAAGAGCACCAGGGCGGTGGACGACGGCGAGGCCTAGGAAGGGAACGACACGGAGGCAGGGAAGACTCGGCAGTTGTTTCCCACGCGGAGGGGAGTACGACTATACGAGGGTTTACTGGTTCGTCTGCCGTCACCGGAGAATAACAACAGGTGTGGGACTGTGGGTGAGTAGAGGGATGGCTAGGCCCGCGATGGGAGTACGGTGGGGCGGTGAGTCCTGCGCGGCAACACAGCCAGCCGCGTGGAGGAGGCAGCAGGCTGTCCCGCCGGCGCTTGTTTGAGCGGCTACAGCAGGAAGAGCAGAGATTGAAGAAGCACGACGGCCGTTGATTGGACATCCAACAATATACAGGCCATCTATGGAAAGCCTCAAATCTGTGGAAAACAGCATACAACCCATCTGCCATTATTTCAAATAGTTTACAGCCCATTTGCTAATTCTTACGGGGTTTTTTTGGAGCCCATATTCTTTTTGTTAGCATTACAGCCCATATTGTGGGCACGGATAAAAAATTATACAAAATTTTGCATATGTCGGTGTGGTCTGAACTGTTTTTAATCCCGAAATTTAGAGTCACATTCAAACTGATTTTAAAAATAAATGTATATCAATATAAAATCCAATAACTTGTCCATGCATAAAAATCAATGCAATTCAAAATCTCGAAATGAAAAAAAGATATTTGAAACTAATTGCCGGTTTGATGTGTTTTAAAAATGTACAGCCCATTTCTCATTACTGATAGGCCATTTTCTCGGCTAGCCGAATGAAGCTCTCCTCGTCTTGAAAGATTTGCAGCCCAACAGGCCTGATAAAGCAACTTACTTGACAAATCACAAAAAAACTGGGCTAGCCATTTTCAGAAAGAAAAAAAAACTACTGGGCTGGTCTGTGGTAAACATAAAATAAAAGGTTGTCTAGACAGGCCAGAGTGTCCCGCACAGCCCAGTTGACACCTTGCTTCCGTCTCAAAAACAAATTAGATAAATGCCACTCCAATTATGGCGATTCATAAAAATGCCACTGCAATTTCCAAACTTTGAAAAATGCCACTGCAATTTTCGCAAACTTTAAAAAACGCCACTGCAATTTGCAAACTTTGAAAAATGCCACTCCAGACTTCGAAAAATGCCACTAGAAATGGCATGAAATGGCATTTTTCAAAGTTTGGAAATTGCAGTGGCATTTCTCGGAGGCATTTATCAAATTAACCCAAAACAAAAATAAATGGGCGAGCTGCTGGGTCCCTGGTGCCAGCCACTCGTTGTGCAATTCTCTCGTTTATTGACTACGTTGACAATGGCATGGGACCCAGATGCCAGAAATCCACTAGGAGGAGCCATTTTTTTATTGGCTTGAAATAAGGAGGCACTTGCTTGCGTACTGCCATGACCTTGGCGGGTCCCTGCTGTCATCCTCTCCACGTACAATCATCTCTTGATTGTGTACGCGTCAACTTGCTAGGCCCACAAGTCAGCCTCTAAACCCGTGGAGGACAAATACAACCCATTTAAAAAAATAACAGCCCATTCCATACGTTCAAACGGAAAGTTCAACATTCAGAGCAAAGTAACAGGTCTGATCCACATATAGAGTACTGAACTTCCACGTTGACAACCATCATAGCCAAGTTAACTATCTACTCCCACTAGACAAGTACTAACTTACTCTTAGCTAACTAGACGATGCCGGCCGCCATCTGTGGTACACGCTAAACACCGGCACCGGCATCTTGCGCCTCGCCTCGGACTTGCTAGAGGTGCGATAGGGCGCGTTGCTCGCGCGCGTTGGCCCTTTCCATGCCGGCGTGGTCTACCGAAGCTTTGGCTTCCAAGCAGGAAACCCACTTGACGAGCTGGTAGTAAAAATCGGTGTCGCAAATGCGTGCGTGCCCGACACCTCCAGGGCTATTTGCCGGGCGCCGACCTCCACGTAGTCGGCCCAGTTGCGGGCGCTCAGAGCATCGATGCGCTGCTACTCCATGTCCCACTGGCGACGCAAATCGGCGATACGCTGCTCCTCCGCCAGGCGGTCGCGCTCCAACAACTCCTGCTCCTCCGCCATGCGGTCGCACTCCAACAACTCCTCGATCTGCGATTGCCATCTAAAGACAGATAGAATGCCTCCTCCCTCCGTCTGCCTTCCCGTGAAAAACCAAACACTAGTTCTGGCGGTGACTGCCTCCGGCGTCGCCTACCGCGGACGGGCGGGGGCATGGTGGATGTGGCGAGCGATGTCGGGCCGGTGGGGGCTTATGAGGATATGGCGAGTTGGGTCACGGTGGCACCGGAGAAGGCCGGGAAACAGTACTTATAGGGGGAAGGTAGCGCGACGGTCATCGGAATTCAATGCATAATGGCTTAGCGCGCCAGCTTGCCGTGGAAAACTAGGGAAACCGAAATTATGACTGTGCCATCCCGTCCTGTCTGGGTCGCACGCCGGCATGGCGGTCAAACAAGTGCACTCGAATCATCTCCCTCCTTATCAATAATGATTCCACGGATTTAAAAAGCCCGCAACAATTAAAGCGTATCTTTTTTCGTATCAGTTAGCTTCCGTAATTACGGCCGGCTGCATGCAGGCACTCAAAATCGCTCGCAGGCAGTACGCGAAGCAGCATGCAACGAGTCGCAGCCGAGGGCACGCATGCAGCCACTTAAATTGCTGGAATTAATTAGGCTTAAAATTCTGCATGCCATTAATTATTTCCATGCCTTGGTCTTGCTGCTTTGCTCACGGGACTAATAAACCCGGATGGAGGGAGTACCTTGGTTGGTGAGAGGTTTGAATTAAGCCCTGCAAACCAGAAAGGAGGTACTAGTACGTGCGTGATCCGCTATTTATTTGTGTAGGATCGAGTAGGTCGTTTCTTGAATTTAGCCCTGCAAACGGAAAGGAGGTAGTACGTGCGTGATCTGCTATTTATCCGTGTAGGATCGATAGTGTAGCTTGTCAGTTTCTTGAGAGGTAGGCATTTTTATCAGTGTAGGATCGATAGTGTAGCTTGTCAGTTTCTTCAGAGGTAGGCATTTTTATTCAAAAAACTGCCACTTCGCATCTTGCGTCGCAAATAAAACTACCAGGAGCGCATTTGTAGGATAGCTAGTGATCGATCAGTAACTTGTAACCACTGAGCGAACAGAAATAAGTAACTGTTAATGCATATCAATGATTCACAGATCATATACAAATATGTAGCTCCAAAAGCAAAGATCAGCCACTTCGGATCTTGCATCGCAACTAAAACTAACTAGTACGATTCCCATACATAAGATCAACATTTTAATGCATCTCAATGATTCACAGATCATATACAAATATCTAACTCCAAAAGGAAAGATCTAGAAAAAACATATGTTCTTCCTACTAACATGGATGCTTCTATTGGCCAACATTCAGTACAGAATGAAAGACAAGTTTGTTTGTGAAGTCTACAATTCCTCTTGCAAACGTAAGTGGTTTCACCAACAGCTGGAACCATGAGAATGAACCACACATGATGGAGGAACATCCACTGCAATATGATTTGGTCTTCTCTTGATCACACCGCGAGACTATTTTCGGAATACAAACTTTAACTTAGGCAAAATGATGCCCATTGTATAATCAGACCAAAGCAATGAAGCACCAACTATTGGCCAGTAAATAGTACAGTACTACGTTTCTGCAGTCCATGAAGTGACTATCCAATCTTTGTGTCTATTTTCAAATGGCACTACATGCAGCGACTATACTATTCTCTTGTGCAGTTCAACCAAAATTGCGGACAATTTGTTTGTTTGCAAAATAGCAACGGGTAGACATCTTTGTCTGCACAAATATCAAGCAGCTAGCAAACCACTAGTATTACTATCTAATGACAGTACAAAAAGAGTAGCAAGATAGTAGTAAACCATGTACCTTCGTAATGAACAGCTCATAGTGCCACCAATTGGATATAAAGGTTTGGAAAAAAAACATGCTCCTAATGTTGAACCAGTTGGACTTTTTGTGTAGCTCCACTAAAATCGAGCATCCCTGTTTGCATAGATATTGAAAGTGTGATTACTATAAAAGTGGCACTAGTTGAAGCATAGACTCACAAATATAAGCATTCCAATTTCTTAATGGGAAAATGTAGCAAGACTGTTTCTAACAACCTGTTTGAAGGAATAAATAAAGCAACAACGGCTGATGTCAGGAAGGCATACATAGTTTTTTTCTGAAAAACTGAGCCATTCCTGACCTTTCCTCTTCTTTTAAGCAAATTTTGTGCAGTTCTACTAAAATAAAATGCCATCACCGCCTTGACAATTCAGTGACACTGTACAAAAGGAAATGACTTAACATTACATCATGATGTCAGGTATGTAGTCGACAGGCATTAGAGACAAACATACAGACCTCCTCCGATAACATAATGAACATTAATTTTAACAAAGGTGTGACTAGCTTTACCGGGATAATTTGAGTGAACTCTACACCATTCGAATACTACAAATATACACTAATCTAGTGGCTAGTGCAACAGTAGAGTAGTTAGTTTATTACAGGGTACAATATAATGGTTTTACTGAACAGATTTCAATAAACTCTAGCACTGGAAGGTTTCTATAAGAATTAACAATACAAAATGTAAAGGTAACAAGTTTCAGCATTGGTATACTAGTGGCATTAGACAAAATGTAAAGGTAACAATACATCCACAATCAACAACTAACCTTGAAATAATCCAGTGACATTAAATGGCATTGCTTAAATTTATCGGTGGCATTAGATTGAGAGCGGCATTAGTTAAATGTGGCTTCACTTTAGCAGTAGCATTGCTTGACTTGACTGTTGGCGTTATACTAACAGCAAAAAAAGTGGCAATAAGAGCATGGGGGGCCCATTCGGACAGTGGGCACACCAGTACGATGTACCTCCACGGACGCAGAGTGGTGAGGGAGGTATGGTTGCCCAGAGCAACAAATATCCAGGCAACATATGTGGACTACGTCCCATTTTTGTTCTCTTTAGCCACCTTTTTCCTATGTGAGGACAACAAACCGATCGACCTGGTCATTCTCTATTGCGTTGTCATGCCTTTCTACCCTTCTTCAACCAAGAGACACGAGACTCGTTCCTTAGCTACTGATTTTCCCCTTTTTAACCTAGATGCGGGTTCGATGCCTACTCTCTTGGATAGTACAGTCTCCCTTCCTTTCCTTATTCAACCCAGATATGGATTAGTCTGCATGAAGTAGGGTTTCCTTTAATAGTGCAAATTATGGTTTTCGTCTGCGTGGCGAGCAGAGCAGAGGATAGCAAATTGGGAAGATGGTGGAGTGGAAAAATATCCACATGCAACGACGTGCCAGATGGGGCAATAGAACAAGGGTATGGTTCGAAAAGAGGTAGCATACTTGAGGGTCGGCGGGAAGTGGCTTCGCTCGTGTTCGTCGTCCTCCGCACACACTACGGCAACGAGCTTGGGGACAGAGGCCATCCAGCGCGGGCGCTAGGTCTGAGAGGACGGCCTTGTTGTCAGTGTGTGACCTCGCTCGCCGACGACGAGTGCGTCAACGCTGCACATCCTTTTCTTCCTCGGCGGATCTGTGACCACCGGTGAGGAGGGAGAGAGGGGCCGTCTTTTTTAGATCTGGAGAGAGAGTGGTAGTGTGAGAAGCAAGTGGGCAGCCCTTGGCAAGAAAGCACTAAAGCTCCAGCCTATATATCTTTTTTATACTACTAGTACTGGAGGTGGAGTAGTGGTAGAGTAGTTTATATTTTCTCTGCATACAGTACCAGTTAGTCGTGCTTCAAAACTGAACGGCACACCATTAAAAAAATAAAGGTCGATAACTAATGCGGCACCTCGGGCCAACGCGGCCAGATCGCATTTTGCACGAGAAATTACACACCATGTTTCGTTGACATGTGGTCCCGTTCCAACATATCAGTGAGACGACGGCGAGTAGTAGGAGTATTTCCGAACTGACGTGTAGGCCGGGGCGCCCCTTCGTGAACCGTGGCAAACTGGCAACCGTCCACCGACTCTTCGCCTTTCCCTCTCGATTTGGAACTGCTGTCGCACGCTCTTCCTCTCCCTCCTCCATTTTCCTTCAGCCCTTCACCCTTTCTTCTGCCATTGTTCGATCATCTTCTCCATGGAGGGAACAGGACAGAAACGACCCTGTTATTCTTGCCCCGATCTGAAAGATGACGTGGTGGAGGAACTCATTGATCGGTGCGACGTCATCACCTCGACTAGCATGGCAGGTTCGTTCAAGCCCATTCTTGACTCAACTAATAACATCATTACAAGGAACCCAAGAGTTTGATCTCCCCTATCTTCTTCGCCGTGACCCTGATGACTGGCGTTGTCACGACGGAGGCCTCGCCACCTGTGCAAGTTGATGCTGCTTGATAATGATACGTATGATGTTAAGATGCCATTGATTGAGGGCAAGGCTTGGGCAGGCGCAAATGGATATTGGGTTGTTTACATTGGGTCCAACTGCGAGTGGGAACTTGTGAATGTGTACACTCGTGACCGGGTTCCACTTCCAAAAATCTCAGCAGACTGCCCAGAGGTTGAGCACACCTGTATTGTACGCACGTTCAAATACAATCATGGTGACTGTCTTCTACGGAAGATAGAAATTTCTCGAGTTCCCAACCGCTCTTGGAATTACAACAACTATGAAGTTGTTGCTATCTTCGACAAGCTTGTTACCATCCTTACTGGTTTGACTCGATGGATATTGCTGACTGTCTTCTACGGAAGATAGCAAGTTGTCGAGTTCCCAACCACTCTTGGAATTACAAGAACTATGAAGTTGTTGCTATCTTCCACAAGCTTGTTGTCGTCCTTTGTGGTTCGACTGGATGGATATTGCTCAAAATCAGTTTCTGTACACGGATGAGTACTGCGATGCAATTGAATACGAGGGCCTTGTGTTTGCTTCCACCACTTGTGGCACTGTTTTTGCATGGAATCATTGTTTCGGTACGTTTGTCTTCCACCGTAATTATAATTCTTTCATCCACATGCATGCGGGTTAGCATGTTTCCCTTTACTAATTAACCTTCTTCTTGTGTTTCCAAGGTCCTGTGAACATTCCACCACCTATACTTGAAGATTTTTATAACCAAGGGGGAGATGACGATGGTGATGATCACGAGCATGAGGACAAGCAGCGCCCATATACTATTTGGCGCCTGGCAACTAATTCTGATGGATCACCTCTTCTCGTGTGTATACAGCCCACTGATGATGTTACTGCTAAGGAAGCAGGTGTAGTTTCCCATGGTCGCACTCTCCGGACCTATTCCAACACCCGTTGCATGGTATTCGGGATGGATACTAGTGTGCTAGCACCAACTCCTTCTCCCTGGTACAGAGTTGATAGTCTTGGAGAAAACTCGCTCTTCCTTGGACAAAACTATCGAATGAAGGTGAAAGGCGATCCAACTGTTGTTGACACAACGTTACTACCATTTATGAGAAGCAACTATGTCTATACCTCAGACATTTGGGTGGTTCCCTACCCTGGTACTGATATAGTAGGCCGCTTCAGCCTGGATGATCAGTCCTGCATTGGTCTCCAGATTGACAATGGATGGCCCGTCCCAGAGAATCACTTGTGGTTCAAAGCAAGCGTTTCCAACACCGAGGAATGGTTGAGTTGAAGTTCATTTCATTGCTTGTTATTTGTTGTGTGGTGAAAACTTTAGTATTTATAATGTATCCTCGTTGTCGATGTGGGTTGATAACCTGTTGTATGTAATAAAATGATATGCCTGTGATAAACATACTAAATTTATGAATGGCTTTCGAGTCGCTTTTGTGAGTGAGTGGTGCAACGAGGCAAAAAAAATATTTTCTGAATACATAATTGTACGTGCATTGCAACAGGTTATCGAATGAGGCCAATCAACAATAGTAGTACACTATTTGTACTAGCTTCACATGCTTCGCTCGTTGTGTGGGTGTTTTTACTGTAGCCATATTGTACTCTACTACGTAACCAACACCTCAAATCCTCGATACTAATAGTACTATATAGTAAGTAGTAGGAGTAGTAGGGTGGCATGTGCCAGAACAAGCATTCACGTCCAGGAGTACGGCACACGCCACCAGCATGACTTCCATCTGACACCATATTTCTTGGAGTCCGTGCTAGAGCAATCTCTTCAACCTCATCGTTTCTCTAACTCATCCATCGCGCGGCAGGCGAGGTGGGGGTTTGCCGATAGTCGGTTTCCTTAACTGCAGTCCCACTTGTAAGGCCAACTGCAACGAACGACCCCAAACGGACCTTCGTTTTGCATGAACTCCAACGATAATTTTGACTAGAAAAGCAAGACCAAAGAAAACAAGAACCACAAGAATACATTTTACTACTCCTGTAAGTTGGATTAGTGCCTTCTCGATGCATTCATTGTTGATCCGCGGAGGCTCGATCTTGCGTGCTTCTTTCTTCTTTGAGTGTAAAGAAGTAGACGTTGCTTCCTCACATCTAGTCTCATGTCTAGCCTCTATTCCAGTACTCCCTCCGGTCCATTTTTCTCTGCGTCTAAGCAGCAACACACATACCAAGTAGGAGTATCAACAAGTGCACTAATCTCATCTATAGCCTCTGTGCTAGCTAAAAGTGATAGAACATCTACTAAATTGCACTCTATCAATATATGGATGTACTCTTGTTCCCATACAAAAACTTGCATCCATTCTACTCCCTCCATTGCACAATACATGCCTTATATTTGTCAAAATATATATGTATCTAGACATGTTTTAGTATATAGGTACATCCATTTTTGGACAAATGGAAGTCAAGTATTTTGGAACGGAGGGAGTACACAATAAATTTTTTAAGTTGGCACAACTAGTCTAATCCGAGAGCACAGCCGAAGATTTGGTCGGGTTCTTCCTCCTTTTGATGACACGTGGGACATCCAGCATCCAGGTCGTGTCATGAAAGAAAATAGAGTGGTAGTTGAAGCCACGAGATGTGCATCTTGTGTTAAACTATAAATAGAATCTTACTACTCTTGAGTAACTCCAAAAGCGGCCACCGAAGATCTTTCTTGGATTTGTTTTTCATCACCAGCACGTCGAGGTGAAAGATGTGCAGGTTCAGTGGGTCCGCTTGCATTTTCACTGACATATGGGACCGCATGTGAGCAAACATACGATGGGCTCCATGCGTCCGCTGGCTGGCTGAGAAGAGAGATAGAGGAGGGCTGAGCATGGACTGCAGGAAATTTGTTCTACGTACCTCGATGTAGGCTCGATATAGTGGGCTGGCATGGGCCATAACTAGCATTCACGTCTAGCAGTACGGCACACGCCACCAACACGAGTCCCATCCGACACGAATTTTCTTGGAGTCCATGCTACAACCATCTCTTCTCCCTCCTGTTTTCTCAGCCATCGCATGGTGGGCGGGGTGGGGGTTTGCCGATAGTCGGTTTGCTCAACTATGGTCCCACTTGTAAGTGAAAATGCAACACCGCACGCATTCCCGCTTGAGCGGCGTGCCGGACCAACCGTGTGGGGGTGCGACGTGAACACGGCAGGCTTTTCCTTTTGAACTCGTAACTTGTAAAATTTGGTTCTGCTCCATGGCGCGATCGATAGATAGAAAATAACGTTTTTGCCTAGAGTAATGAGAAGTTTGGTTCTGGCGCCGTTCATGCATGGAGTACGTACGAAAATTATGACGTTGATGCGAAAGGTAAGATAATTACTGTAGTATTATATACTACTACATGGATTTGACGGAAAGATAAAAATACATACGGATCCATCAACGACATCCTCATGCCCTAGTGCGCCGGGTCACGAACCGACATGTGAGGAGTAGTGGCATTGGCAGCGAGCTCAATGGTGTCTTGTTGCGCCAGGCGCTGCGCGGCGAGCGCGACCTCAAGGTGGACATTCTCCGGCGTGACGGCGGGCAGTCGCAGGGCCACCAGTGTGTCGAAGAGGTTGTCACCATAGTGGCCATTGAGGGTGGCGGGCATCACAGAGCCTGGGCGCGTCAGCTGGAGGCTTATGTCAAAGTCGTCCGTGAGCTTCTTGACGACGGTGAACTTGTCGAGGAAACCGACGAGGACCTCGTCGAACAAGGAGACAAAGCTATCTTCCAAGCGGCCCCTCGCCCTGGCGGCCTCAAGCAATACTACCTGGAGATGTTCCTCATTACCGGGCCACAGGCCGGCGTCGTGGACCATCTGGCACAGTCGGCAGATGCTCACACTCTACTGCACCTGCCTTTGGCTGTATGATAGGTGGGCCAGCCACCCCCTGGGCCCATGTGTCATTCACCCAAAGGCAGTTGTTGTAAGTCAATGAAGTTGCGTCCCCCTCCATGCCGGTGCAGTATAGTCATCTCACCGGACCTCTAGTTGGGGCCAAACGAGAGAAGTTTGACGTTTACTGGTTTATTGGTCCCCTTTGCATTTTCCGCTAAGTTTTGACCTTTGATTTAACTAATAAAATGTTAATGCATGTAAACAAAAATGTTGTGTAAGTCACATTACGAAAACCAAATAATCCCAAAACACTTAGGCACGATGCATTAACTCCCTCCTTGTTTCTTATTTCGTGACATATCAACCAATGAGAGATGTGGGCTGTGCATGCTTTCAATGACTTGAGACTACCAAACATGACATGCAATGTTTAGTTCATTGCATGCAATCCTATTAGTAGTTAGCAAAAAAACATTAAGTTCTCTCGCTGATAGGAATAAAACACCATGTATTCATTTACAGAGGGAGTAGTACATTTTTTGTGACATGCATTACTACTAGATATTGCTAGTCAAATACTAAAATCCAGATGGACGTGGTAGTACTCCTAAATCCAGACGGTGGTGCTACTAGTACTAGCACTGTACTACCCGTTGGTCAAATTATTACGTGCTGCTCCTCACAGTGAAGTGAAAAGACCCTGCGCCGGAGATGACACCTGAGTATAGGCGCCGTGTTCGGCATACCATAATCAGCCTCACCATCTGCAGTCACCATCATCATGGCTGTAGAGCTAGCCTGCTTACAACTAGCCCTGTTCGACATAATTTCCCGTGCGTAGATGCTCGTGCATTGCACGGAAACCAAGATTGGGGGTGGACGGCTCCGGCAGCGGCCATCACGCCAGATTTTTCCACCGCCTTCTAGCTGTGGTGGGGAGGAGATAAGGCTGATTGTGAGAGACAAGGAGTTGTTTGTAAATAGGGAACAAGTACGGGCATCTTTTTGCAAAAATGGAGAAGCTTGGTTTGTATGCGACAGATCTAGATCCGACGGCTATTGGTGAAAGATGGGAGGCACAACATCATCACCGACTCAGGACCTGTTTGATTCACAGGATTTTGAAAAGGCGGGAATAGGACACGACAATATTACAAGTTTCAAACTGATATTACAAATGTTAGGAGTAATGCTGCACCTAGGAAGAGGGAATTACTAGGAAGTTTACATAAGAACTTTCGTTACTTTAGGTGGATGCAGCATTATCATACAAACTAAAATCCACCGCCCTGACAAGTTACTAATGGGCAAATAAGTTTTCGAGTCTCTGGCCACTTGATGTTTCAAAAACAAATTCAGCTTCTGCGGAGACTTTGTCATTTAGGCTTAGACGCTTGCAGTGATCAGCACGCCATTCATTGTTGCGCTAGAGAACGCCAAACCTCATTACCTTGAGCACACTTGCCTCCAGAACAAAGAACCTGGCCAATTTAATCTCAGATGTGCTGCCTCGGTAGTCGATCAAATCAATTTTTGTAAGATGGAGATCAAGGCATTCGATGAGATTGTTATAGTGCAGCACATTTCTCACTTTCGGGTCTTTTTTTATCTGCAAAAGAAGAGAACATATTAGAGCAGCTGGCTGCATAAGATTGCCGTGTCATCAAGAGGTACCAATATCATTCGCTCATACGATAGGGTTGGCTGGCTAGTGATATTTTTTCACTCTCTCTCTCTCTCTCTCTCTCTCTCTCTTTCTGTTTCCACTCATTTCACTAGGAGCACGTGAAGAGCTTGGGCATTTGCTGCCTTCCACTATGTGGTCGATGCCATATTTCGCAAAAGTATGCCACATAATACGCATCAATGTCAAATCAAAAGATTTTGGCACCGCTCTCGCGATGTGAGAGAGTTGGCACCGCTGTGCACACAGACCCACATGTATAAACAAATCAATCAAACCAACTACACAAGCCTCTCACTCTCCCAAACAAGTGTTTTTTATTGCCTCAGTCCTCTCTCTCTCTCCCACGCAGTGTTTTTTCATTGTGTGAGTTAATTTTGCACCGGAGCAAAGTAGGTGATCCAAATTGGGGCACCAGGTGAGCAATGGAGGAGCATCGATGCCAAATGCATCACAAGTGAATTTGGCACATGTTTTGGCCTACATAGCCCACTTTCGTACTCCCTCCGTCCCAAAATTCTTGTCTTAAATTTGTCTAAATACAGATGTATCTAGTTACATTTTAGTGTTAGATACATCCGTATCTAAACAAATGTAAGACAAGAATTTTGGGACAGAGGGAATACTACCTCATATTTAGTATAAAATTTTGACCATAGATTTACTTAAGAAAATGCCAATGCATGTCACTAAAAATTACACCATTTGAAATTATGTTCAAATACGAATCCAACGATATAGTTCTTAGTGACATGCATTAACATTTTGTCAGTTAAATCTATGGTCAAATTTTGATACTACAAAATTGGAAGAGTAAACCAGGACGGAGGTAGTACTTGCTCTTAGGGTAACCATAGAGTTACTGGAGTAGTCTAAGTTACTTTCCACTATGACTAGCCTAGGCTACTATAGTAGTACAGCATAAAAACAATGCAGGTGATCACATGAGAAAAAATTCTAAAAACATTTCTTTCAGTGCAGTGCATAGATGGAGTTTTGAACACTACACTTGTCATCGTAATTTGGGAAAATTACGAAAAAATTGAGCTACATTGTGATTACCATTTACTTATAGGAAAGAAGTTTCACCTCGATGAGTAGCTTCTCCGTGCACGGAAAGCATGTAAGGAAACCAACAACTTGATCTAGATTGGGGCCGATAGATTTTAGTGCTAAGATATTCACTATGCGCATGGACTGGGTCAAGCTTGTGGGAATCATTTTCTGGAAGACGGTCATAAATACATCAAGAAGAAATTAAAAAATGTGAATTTCAAGAAGATGGAGAAGAAGATGAGTGATGTACCTAAATGATTATGGATCCAATAAAGAGTTCGGAAAATTTGGCAGACGAGTACACCAACGCTGTCAATTTTGGCACGTCAATGACCCTGATTTTTGTTGGCCCTTCTAGATCCGATACAAGCAATCTCTCAAGGAAAGGCGCATTCTCAATGACCATAACATGGAACAGCTGGAATGATCTCTTCCCAATTATGTTTTGTTGTGGGGCCAGCAAGACACATAAATCCATCGGAGATTCGTCGAGGCGATGTGGAGGCTAATGAACCCGTGATCTGCTCAAGACGAAGGTACTTGAGCGCAGTACAGCTGTAGAGCAGGTGCTCCATAGCCTTCTTCGAGATGACAACGTCGAAGAGGTCGAGCTACTTCAGTTGAGGGAGAAGAAGGGTGGGCGTGGCATTAATCTGGGGAAGATAGCAGGAGCTGAAGCTGGCGCGGTGCAGCGTTGGCGTGAGGCGGAGCGCGGATGGCGGCAGAGAGCGACATCGTCCAGCTTCAAAGCTGAGCTCCTCGAGCTGATCTAGGGCGGGGGATAAGAACCACTCGTCGAACTTGGGTTGGACCTTGCAGTTGGTACTGAACATGCGGATGTCAAGGCGTCTGGCTGGCCCAGGGTGCGATGAAAGGATCTTGCAGACTGTGGCCATGCATTTGCAATCCCCGTCACAGAGGCAGCTGTCGACGGTGAGGTTGAGGGGGACGCAGCGCCAGAGGGGGCGCCACCACCGGGAGAGTAGGGCGGTCCACACGACAGATTTGGTGGGGAGGAGGCCGATGATGACGAGCAGCATGTCGTCGGGGAGGCTGCTGATGAAGTCCAGGCTCGCTGGATGCGGTTTTGGCTGGAGTCGCCTCCGCTTATTGGCTGCCTCGCCGTCCATCTCAACCGGCAGTGACGCCGGTGTACACGTGTGTGTTGGGGAACGTAGCAGAAATTCAAAATTTTCCTACATGTCACCAAGATCTATCTATGGAGAAACCAGCAACGAGGGGAAGGAGAGTGCATCTACATACCCTTGTAGATCGCTAAGCGGAAGCGTTCAAGAGAACAGGGTTGAAGGAGTCGTACTCATCGTGATTCAAATCACCGGAGATCCTAGTGCTGAACGGACGTCACCTCCGCGTTCAACACACGTACAGCCCGGTGACATCTCCCACGCCTTGATCCAGCAAGGAGAGAGGGAGAGGTTGAGGAAGACTCCATCCAACAGCAGCACAACGGCGTGGTGGTGATGGAGGAGCGTGGCAATCCAGCAGGGCTTCGCCAAGCACCACGGGAGAGGAGGAGGAGGAGAGGCAGGGCTGCACCAAGAGAGGGAGAAGTTCTCATGTGTTGGCAGCCCCAAAACCTCAAGTATATATAGGGGGAAAGGGGGTTGCGCCCCCTTTAGGGTTTCCCACCCCAAGGGGTGCGGCCAAGGGGGGGAGGAGTGCCTCCCAAGTCAAGTGGAGGCCCTCCCCCTTAGGGTTTCCCCTTCCCATGCGCATGGGCCTTGGGGGGGCTGGTGCCCCTGGCCCATTAAGGCTAGAGCGCCCCCCTTACAGCCCATGCTACTGTATTGGACGTGGTGGAACAATTTCCGGACTTCCGGACCCCTCCGGAATCCTCCGGAACCTTCTGGAAGCTTCCCGGTACAATACCGAAAAAACCCGAACTTTTTCCGGAACCCGAACAACAACTTTCCATATATAAATCTTTACCTCCGGACCATTCCGGAACTCCTCGTGACGTCCGGGATCTCATCCGGGACTCCGAACAACATTCGGTAACCACATACAAACTTCCTTTATAACCCTAGCGTCATCGAACCTTAAGTGTGTAGACCCTACGGGTTCGGGAACCATGCAGACATGACCGAGACGTTCTCCGGTCAATAACCAACAGCGGGATATGGATACCCATGTTGGCTCCCACATGTTCCACGATGATCTCATCGGATGAACCACGATGTCAAGGACTCAATCGATCCCATATACAATTCCCTTTGTCTAGCGGTATTGTACTTGCCCGAGATTCGATCGTCGGTATACCGATACCTTGTTCAATCTCGTTACCGGCAAGTCTCTTTACTCGTTCCGTAACACATCATCCCGTGATCAACCCCTTGGTCACATTGTGCACATTATGATGATGTCCTACCGAGTGGGCCCAGAGATACCTCTCCGTTTACCGGAGTGACAAATCCCAGTCTCCATTCGTGCCAACCCAACAGACACTTTCGGAGATACCTGTAGTGCACCTTTATAGTCACCCAGTTACGTTGTGACGTTTGGTACACCCAAAGCATTCCTACGGTATCCGGGAGTTACACGATCTCATGGTCTAAGGAAGAGATACTTGACATTGGCAAAGCTCTAGCAAACGAACTACACGATCTTAGTGCTATGCTTAGGATTGGGTCTTATCCATCACATCATTCTCCTAATGATGTGATCCCGTTATCAATGACATCCAATGTCCATAGCCAGGAAACCATGACTATCTGTTGATCACAACGAGCTAGTCAACTAGAGGCTCACTAGGGACATATTGTGGTCTATGTATTCACTCGTGTATTACGATTTCCGGATAATACAGTTATAGCATGAATAAAAGACTATTGTCATGAACAAAGAAATATAATAATAACTTATTTATTATTGCCTCTAGGGCATATTTCCAACAGTGTCCCACTTGCACTAGAGTCAATAATCTAGTTCACATCACCATGTGATTAACACTGACAGGTCACATCACCATGTGACCAACATCCAAAGAGTCTTGGGTTTGATCATGTTGCTTGTGAGAGAGGTTTTTAGTCAACGGGTCTGAACCTTTCAGATCCGTGTGTGCTTTACAAATCTCTATGTCATCTCCTAGATGTAGCTACCATGTTCTATTTGGAGCCATTCCAAATAACTGTTCCACTTGGAGCTATTCTAAATTGTTGCCCCATTATACGTATCCGGTATCTCTACTTAGAGCTATCCGGATAGGTGTTAAGCTTGCATCGACGTAACCTTTACGACGAACTCTTTTACCACCTCCATAATCGAGAAAATTCCTTAGTCCACTAGTTACTAAGGATAACTTTGACCGCTGTCTGTGATCCATTCTTGGATCACTCTTGTACCCCTTGACTAACTCATGGCAAGGCACACTTCAGGTGCGGTACACAGCATAGCATACTGTAGAGCCTACGTCTGAAACATAGGGGACGACCTTCGTCCTTTCTCTCTCTTCTGCCGTGGTCGAGCTTTAACTCTTAACTTCATACCTTACAACTCAGGCAAGAACTTCTTCTTTGACTGATCCATCTTGAACACCTTCAAGATCATGTCAAGGTATGTGCTCATTTGAAAGTATTATTAAGCATTTTGATCTATCCTTATAGATCTTGATGTTCAATGTTCAAGTAGCTTAATCCAGGTTTTCTATTGAAAAACACCTTTCAAATAACCCTATATGCTTTCTAGAAAATCTACGTCATCTCTGATATATGATATGTCGACAACATATATTCATCAGAAATTCTATAGTGCTCCCACTCACTTCTTTGGAAATACAAGTTTCTCATAAACTTTGTATAAATCCAAAATCTTTGATCATCTCATCAAAGCGTACATTCCAACTCCGAGATGCTTACTCCAGTCTATAGAAGGATTGCTGGAGCCAGCATACCTTTTTAGCATCCTTAGGATCGACGAAAACTTTCTGATTGTATCACATACAACCTTTCCATACGAAGACTGGTAAGGAAACTCGTTTTGACATCCACCTGCTAGATTTCATAAATACAGCTAATGCTAACATGAATCCGATGGACTTAAGCATCGCTACGGATGAGAAAATCTCATCGCAGTCAACTCCTTGAACTTGTGAAAAACTCTTCGCCACAAGTCGAGCTTCACAGACGGTGACATTACCGTCCACGACCGTCTTCTTCTTAAAGATCCATTTATCTCAATGGCTTGCCGATCATTGGGCAAGTCCACCAAAGCCCATGCTTTGTTCTGATACATGGATCCTATCTCGGATTTCATGTCTTCTAAACATTTGTCGGAATATGGGCCCACCATCGCTTCTCCATAGCTCGTAGGTTCATTGTTGTCTAGCAACATGACCTTCAAGACAGGATTACCTTACCACTCTGAAGTGGTATGCATCCTTGTCACCCTACAAGGTATGGTAGTGACTTGATCCAAAACTTCACGATCACTATCATAAGCTTCTACTTCAATTGGTGTAGGTGCCACAGGAACAACTTCCTATGCCCTGCTACACACTAGTTGAAGTGACGGTTCAATAACCTCATCAAGTCTCCACCATCCTCCCACTCAACTCTTTCGAGAGAAACCTTTCCTCGAGAAAGGACCCGATTCAAGAAACAATCCATATTGCTTTCGGATCTGAATTAGGAGGTATACCCAACTGTTTTTGGGTGTCCTATGAAGATGCATTTTATCCGCTTTGGGTTCGAGCTTATCAATCCTGAAACTTTTTCACATAAGCGTCGCAGCCCCAAACTTTCAAGAAACGACAACTTAGGTTTCTCCAGACCATAGTTCAAACAGTGTCGTCTCAACGGAATTACATGGTGCCCTATTAAAGTGAGTGCGGTTGTCTCTAATGCCTAACCCATGAACGATAGTGGTAATTCGATAAGAGACATCATGGTACGCACCATATCCAATAGGGTACAACTATGATGTTCGGACACACCATCACACTATGGTGTTCCAGGCGGTATTAATTGCAAAACAATTTCCACAATGTCTTAATTGTGTGCCAAAACTCGTAACTCAGATATTCATCTCTATGATCATATCATAGACATTTTACCCTTTTGTCACAATGATCTTCTACTTCACTCTGGAATTACTTGAACCATTCAATAATTCAGACTTGTGTTTCATCAAGAAAATATTCTCAACATCTACTCGAATCATCTGTGAAGTAAGAACATAACGATATTCACTACATGCCTCGGCACTCATTGGACTGCACACATCAAAATGTGTTAGTTCCAACGAGTTGCTATCTTGTTCCGTCTTACTAAAATGAGGCTTTCAGCCATCTTGCCCATGTGGTATGATTTGCATGTCTCAAGTGATTCAAAATCAAGTGAGTTCAAACGGTCCATTTGCATGGAGTTTCTTCATGCATATATACCAATAGACATGGTTCGCATGTCTCAAACTTTTCAAAAAAAAGAGTGAGTCCAAAGATCCATCAACATGGAGCTTCTTCATGCATTTTACACCGATATGACTTACGTGGCAGTGCCACAAGTAGGTGGTACTATCATTACTATCTTTTGGCATGAACATGTGTATCACTATGATCGAGATTTCAATGAACCAGTCATTTTAGGTGCAAGACCATTGAAGGTATTATTCAAATAAATAGAGTAACCATTATTCTCTTTAAATGAATAACCGTATTGCGATAGTCATAATCCAATCATGTCTATGCTCAACGCAAACACCAAATAACAATTATTCAGGTTTTAACACCAATCTCGATGGTAGAGGGAGCGTGCGATGCTTGATCATATCAATATTGGAAACATTTCCAACACATATCGTCAGCTCACCTTTAGCTAGTCTCCATTTATTCCGTAGCTTTTATTTCGAGTTACTGAACCGGTATCTAATACCCTGGTGCTACTAGGAGTACTAGTAAAGTACACATCAACACAATGTATATCCAATATACTTCTATCGACCTCGCCAGCCTTCTCATCTACCAAGTATCTAGGGTAATTCTGCTCCAGTGGCTGTTCCCTTTATTACAGAAGCACTTAGTCTCGGGTTTGGGTTCAACCTTGGGTTTCTTCACTAGAGCAGCAGCTGATTTGCCGTTTCATGAAGTATCCCTTTGTTCCCTTGCCCTTCTTGAAACTAGTGGTTTCACCAACCATCAAAAAATGATGCTCCTTCTTGATTTCTACTTTTGCGGTGTCAAACATCACGAATATCTCAAGGATCATCATATCTATCCCTGATTTGTTATAGTTCATCACAAAGCTCGAGCAGCTTGGTGGTAATGACTTTGGAGAAACATCACTATCTCATCTTGAAGATCAATTCCCACTCGATTCAAGTGATTGTTGCACTCAGACAATCTGAGCACAAGCTCAACGATTGAGCTTTTCTCCCTTAGTTTGCAGGCTAAGAAAATCGTCGGAGGTCTCATACCTCTTGACGTGGGCACGAGCCTGAAATCCCAATTTCAGCCCTTGAAACATCTCATATGTTCCGCGACATTTCGAGAACGTCTTTCGTGCCTCAACTCTAAACCGTTTAATTGAACTATCACGTAGTTATCAAGACGTGTATGTCCGATGTTCGCAACATCCACAGACGACGTTTGGGGTTCAGCACACTAAGTGGTGCATTAAGGACATAAGCTTTCTACTGATCGCATAATTGCTACCATCAACTTTCAACTATATTTTCTCTAGGAACATATCTAAAAAGTGGAACTAAAGCGCGAGCTTACGACATAATTTGCAAAGATCTTTTTGACTATGTTCAGGATAATTAAGTTCATCTTATGAACTCCCACTCAGATAGACATCCCTCTGGTCATCTAAGTGATTACATGATCCGAGTCAACTAGGCCGTGTCCGATCATCACGTGAGACGGACTAGTCATCATCGGTGAACATCTTCATGTTGATCGTATCTACTATACGACTCATGCTCGACCTTTCAGTCTCCGTGTTCCGAGGCCATGTCTATACATGCTAGGCTCGTCAAGTTAACCCTAAGTGTTTTCGCTGTGTAAAACTGTCTTACACCCGTTGTATGTGAACGTAAGAATCCATCACACCCGATCATCACGTGGTGCTTAGAAGCGACGAACTGTAGCAACGGTGCACAGTTAGGGGAGAACACTTCTTGAAATTTTGTAAGGGATCATCTTATTTACTACCGTCGTCCTAAGTAAACAAGATGCATAAACATGATAAACATAACATGCAATCAAATAGTGACATGATATGGCCAATATCATTTTGCTCCTTTTGATCTCCATCTTCGGGGCTCCATGATCATCATCGTCACCGGCATGACACCATGATCTCCATCATCATGATCTCCATCATCGTGTCTTCATGAAGTTGTCACGCCAACGACTACTTCTACTTCTATGGCTAACGCGTTTAGCAATAAAGTAAAGTAATTACATGGCGTTGTTCAATGACACGCAGGTCATACAATAAATTAAGACAACTCCTATGGCTCCTGCCGGTTGTCATACTCATCGACATGCAAGTCGTGAATCCTATTACAAGAACATGATCAATCTCATACATCACATATCATTCATCACATTCTTCTTGGCCATATCACATCACAAAGCATACCCTGTAAAAACAAGTTAGACGTCCTCTAATTGTTGTTTGCATGTTTTATGTGGCTGCTATGGGTTTCTGGCAAGAACGTTTCTTACCTACGCAAAAACCACAACGTGATATGTCAATTGCTATTTACCCTTCATAAGGACCCTTTTCATCGAATCCGTTCCGACTAAAGTGGGAGAGACTGGCACCCGCTAGCCACCTTATGCACCAAGTGCATGTCAATCGGTGGAACCTGTCTCACGTAAGTGTACGTGTAAGGTCGGTCCGGGCCGCTTCATCCCACAATACCGTCGAAACAAGATTGGACTAGTAATGGTAAGCATATTGAACAAAATCAACACCCACAACTACTTTGTGTTCTACTCGTGCAAAGAATCTACGCAATAGACCTAGCTCATGATGCCACTGTTGGGGAACGTAGCAGAAATTCAAAATTTTCCTACGTGTCACCAAGATCTATCTATGGAGAAACCAGCAACGAGGGGAAGGAGAGTGCATCTACATACCCTTGTAGATCGCTAAGCGGAAGCGTTCAAGAGAACGGGGTTGAAGGAGTCGTACTCGTCGTGATTCAAATCACCGGAGATCCTAGTGCCGAACGGACGGCACCTCCGCGTTCAACACACGTACAGCCCGGTGACGTCTCCCACGCCTTGATCCAGCAAGGAGAGAGGGAGAGGTTGAGGAAGACTCCATCCAACAGCAGCACAACGGCGTGGTGGTGATGGAGGAGCGTGGCAATCCAGCAGGGCTTCGCCAAGCACCACGGGAGAGGAGGAGGAGGAGAGGCAGGGCTGCACCAAGAGAGGGAGAAGTTCTCATGTGTTGGCAGCCCCAAAACCTCAAGTATATATAGGGGGAAAGGGGGCTGCGCCCCCTTTAGGGTTTCCCACCCCAAGGGGTGCGGCCAAGGGGGGGAGGAGTGCCTCCCAAGTCAAGTGGAGGCCCTCCCCCTTAGGGTTTCCCCTTCCCATGCGCATGGGCCTTGGGGGGGCTGGTGCCCCTGGCCCATTAAGGCTAGAGCGCCCCCCTTACAGCCCATGCTACTGTATTGGACGTGGTGGAACAATTTCCGGACTTCCGGACCCCTCCGGAATCCTCCGGAACCTTCTGGAAGCTTCCCGGTACAATACCGAAAAAACCCGAACTTTTTCCGGAACCCGAACAACAACTTTCCATATATAAATCTTTACCTCCGGACCATTCCGGAACTCCTCGTGACGTCTGGGATCTCATCCGGGACTCCGAACAACATTCGGTAACCACATACAAACTTCCTTTATAACCCTAGCGTCATCGAACCTTAAGTGTGTAGACCCTACGGGTTCGGGAACCATGCAGACATGACCGAGACGTTCTCCGGTCAATAACCAACAGCGGGATCTGGATACCCATGTTGGCTCCCACATGTTCCACGATGATCTCATCGGATGAACCACGATGTCAAGGACTCAATTGATCCCGTATACAATTCCCTTTGTCTAGCGGTATTGTACTTGCCCGAGATTCGATCGTCGGTATACCGATACCTTGTTCAATCTCGTTACCGGCAAGTCTCTTTACTCGTTCCGTAACACATCATCCCGTGATCAACCCCTTGGTCACATTGTGCACATTATGATGATGTCCTACCGAGTGGGCCCAGAGATACCTCTCCGTTTACCGGAGTGACAAATCCCAGTCTTGATTCGTGCCAACCCAACAGACACTTTCGGAGATACATGTAGTGCACCTTTATAGTCACCCAGTTACGTTGTGACATTTGGTACACCCAAAGCATTCCTACGGTATCCGGGAGTTACACGATCTCATGGTCTAAGGAAGAGATACTTGACATTGGCAAAGCTCTAGCAAACGAACTACACGATCTTAGTGCTATGCTTAGGATTGGGTCTTGTCCATCACATCATTCTCCTAATGATGTGATCCCGTTATCAATGACATCCAATGTCCATAGCCAGGAAATCATGACTATCTGTTGATCACAACAAGCTAGTCAACTAGAGGCTCACTAGGGACATATTGTGGTCTATGTATTCACACGTGTATTACGATTTCCGGATAATACAGTTATAGCATGAATAAAAGACTATTATCATGAACAAAGAAATATAATAATAACTTATTTATTATTGCCTCTAGGGCATATTTCCAACAGTGTGCTGGTGTGTGTTGTGTGCTGGGTGTGCGCGAGTGCGTCCTTCTGTGCATGCCGCCGCGCAGTGGTGAATTGTGCGCGAGTGTGTCCTTCGTGCGCAAGAAGTTTGTCCTCAATGCGCCCTCAATTTACTAGCGTGCGGGGTGCTACCCCGAGTGGTTTCAACTTTGTTTACTTCACCGCGTGTTAGATGGGCCTCTAGTTTGCTTATTTTCACCCACTGCCACATGGGCCAGCACACCAAGATACAGAACACGAGCTGGCAACACAGCATGTGGATTGGTTCACCGGTCAACTAAACAATATACGGAGCTATACGCTGACACAGTGAGCGTATAATCCGTCGATATAGAGAGTTCGAGTGAGATGGGAGGCCCGTGAGAGATAGAAGAGAGAGAGAGAGAGAAAGAGCTACTCCCTCCGTTCGATAATGTAGTTACAACATTTTTTTAAGTCAAACTTTTGAGACTTTGACCAAGTTTATAAAGAAATTACTTATATCTACAATACCAAAGATAATTGATAGTATGAAGTAAGTACATGTTGTGATGAATCTAATGATCGTTCCAGATGTAAATGCTTTTCTCCACATATACCTGGTCAAACTTTTCTGAGGTTTGACTTTTTAAAACATCCATATGATTATGGACGTGATAGAGTCCCTAGAGGGAGAGAGAGAGAGAGAGAGAGAGAGAGAAAGAGTGAAAAAAGTGTGTGTGCGTGTGTGAAAGAGACATGGACAACACACGATAAAAGTAGAGAAAAAGCGTGAGTGTCTTATGCAAACATATCACACATGCATCTTCGACAACGGAGGCAAGGTGAGGAGATAGTGTGTGGTTGTTTGGAACCGAGAGAGGAAGACCCCTAGCACGTGGCCAAGAGGGGTCTGACAAACAAGGGAGAGAGGTCGAGAGAGACATACGGAGAAAATGCAGACATGGGGAGGAGAGAGTGTATGTTTGTCATAGAGAGATCCCCTGGAGATCATGATGGGACTACATGGGTGGGAGATCGAGTGACAAGGTGTGTGCGGGATAGAAGATGCCCCGAGAGATATCGAGATGGACGTATGGATGGAAGGAGACAATACGTGTGTTCCTGATGGCTAGTAAGAGATAATCATACTTAGGAGGGGGGGTGCTTGTGCCTATGTCCCTATTTGGATACTCTAACTCAGTTAGAGGTTAGAGTTAGTTTCATACCCTGAACTAACCCTAAACTAAATCTAAGTAAAGAGGTGTTTGGATGGCAGGGTTAGATGGAGCACGGATACGGCGAGGCACCTTCATGGGTGGTGCAAGAGGGAGGGAAGGAGAGGACGAGAAGCTTAGAGGAAGTGGGGAGGGATCTGCTGCGGGGAGAGCGAGAGGAAAAAGTGTTTATTAGTGGTCCCGATAAGAACTAACCCAAATAAGCACCTCTTGGATGGGTTAGTTTTTTTGGATGGGTTAGATGCATCTAACCTAAACTAACCCTCCTATTTGGATCTTTTTGGGTTAGTTGACTCCAAACTAACCCAAACTAACTCTAACCCATGGATCCAAACAGAGCATATGATCGAGTGAGGGATTATGGTACTTAGGGGGGTGTGTGTCACATGGAGAGAGAACAAGGGCGGAGAGTGTTGGATGGGTCTATATGTATAGCGCGAGTGAGACATGTGTATGTGTGAACCAGGGAGATATAAGGCCAGTTTGGCTTGCGTCGTGAGCATCTTTTGCGTGGCCTGGGGTTGTGGCTGGATTTCATGCACGCTTGTTTGGTTGCTACCCAGTGAAAAAGAAAGCCCGCCTGGGTTGGGTTCCCTTGCACTTTAATTAGCCTAGCTGAACTCCAAACACTGCAAGTAGCCTGGCCCAAGCGACAGATTTCGAACGCCTGGCTGTGCCTGGTCGTGCGGCCACGAGGCTAACAACAACATGGATGGATATTAACATTAAATAATTGATGCATGGATTGATTGATGGGACGTTGGTGCTTTGCCTGGCCCAGGCATGAACCAAACGCTTCAGCACCACACAAGCCTGGCCAGGTAGAAATATTTTACATCTCACGTCCACACCAGGCAGTACCGGCCATCAAGGCATGAGGGTCAGGTCACGAACCAAACTGACCAATAAAGTTTGAGAGAGATTGAGGAGCCCCGATAAGGCTGAGTGGTGCGTCAGATAGCTGAGAGGGGGAAAGAGATATTCCATCCGCTCGATAATGTAGTGCATGTAAATTTTTTAGAAGTCAAACTTTGGAAACTTTCATCAGGTTTACGCAAATGTTATTTATATCTACAATACCAAAGATACATCATACAAAACTACATCTCATGGTGAATCTAATGGTATATGTTTGCCGTACTAGATGTAATTGTTTTTCTCCACGTACATGGTCAAACTTTGTGATGTTTGACTTTTCAATAAATCTATATGCTATGGACGGAGGAGAGTGCCTCAGTCGAGACAGATCAAGTGCGTGTGAAGGAGAATGAGTAAGTGTGCAAAAAGAGTATGTGTGTGAAAGAGAAAGTGACAACAAACGATAAATTAGAGAGAGTGTGTGTTTTTTCGTTTCTTATGTGAACATATCACGCATGCATCTCCGAGATGGAAAAGCGAGGCGAGGACATACACGAAGATACCTAGTGTGTGATTGTTTGCAACGGAGAGAGACACCCCTGTAGCACATGTCCAATAGAGGTCTGGCCAACAAGGAAAAAAGGTCGAGAGGGACACATGGATGGCATGGACGCATGGGGAGGGAGAGAGGATGTGTTTGTGATAGAGAGATCCCCTCGAGATCGTGAGGGGACTATATGGGTGGGAGATCGAGGGAGTGCGTGCGCGATAGAAAGATGCCCCGAGAGAAATCGAGATAGACCATGCACATGTTTGTGATGGAGACTAAGATTAGCTAGTCATATACATATAGGGGGGACTGCGTGTGCCTACAATTGAGTGAGAGACCATCATACATGGCTAGCTGGGCATGAGATTGGGTGTGTGTGTGCGTGTGAGATGGAGAGAGAACGAGGGAGAGAGATAGAGTTTTAGATGGGCCTATCGAGTGCGAGTGAGATATGCATGTGTATGTGTGACCCAGGTGGATGGAGAGTTTGAGAGAGGGGGGGGAAGAGCTCCGAGACAACATAGTGGTGCGTGAGAGAGTTACGGGCAAAGAGCCAAGGAATTTGTGTGCGTACGATGAGTGCACCCAAGATATCTAGCTTGGACTAGCTAGAGTATCATACATAGTGTGCGAGAGAGACCTATAGATGGTGTATATATGAATGCGAACTAGAA
>NC_041393.1:488947739-488948795 GCF_002162155.2 Triticum dicoccoides
CACACACAGAGAGAGAGATGGAGAGAAAGGGAGAGGGACCAACAAGGTTTTTGTGTCGGATGCGTGCGACAGAATTGAAGATTGTCGGCGAGAGAGTGAGTGAGAGAGAGAGAGAGAACAGGAGTCCGAGAGAGGGGGAGGTCGCGTTTTATGCATCAAAGACTGATATAAACCATGTTTCGATATAAACTTGCATTCAAATATTTAAATTGGAGAGCATGTTGTCTGCAATCCACACATGAACGGATATATGCGTATATCATACAAGTTCATTAATTTGACTTTCAACATGTTCATGGAGTACTATAATACTGTACAACATGCTACTCGATTGAGGTGTTCAATTTTGGATTTAGTTCACTATTTTGACCTACTGAACGAGCTAGTTCATTGAATCGAGATATTTCATTTTCGGTTTGATTCGCGTTTTTTAGTGGGTCAACTATTTGTCATTTAGTAAAACGCTAGCAACCAGAATGTAAAAACACATTACTCCCGAGCATCATCTCTCCATCTAAAAAAGAAGTGGCAAGCTAATATTTCAAAATTTGATTCGAGTCAACTTGGTAAGGTGGACGTGGATGCTCGTTCTCCCAAAATTTGAACGAACCGTTAAACATCCTCTCTGCTCGGTGGAATTCGACCGAGCAAATAAATGGGAGACGCGAAATTACCGTCCTATGTGGGACACGCATCAATTGGCCCGTTGTACATCGAGGGTAGGTTCGTAACTTCATCCAAGTGCGCCTTCTCCTCGGCCGAAATGACATGTGCTGAATAATTCATAAACCATGGTCGGCAAAACACGCTCTCCTCGCCCGAAATAGCTCGCGCCCACTATTTCAAAAACGATCTCCTCGCCCGAAATCGCTCGCGCCCACTATAGTTCAAAACACGCCCTCCTCGCCCGAAATCGCTCCCGCCCACTATTTGGGGAGAAGCAAAGTTACTCTACTATCCCCGACCCTTAGTACACAGACCAAAGCCGAGAAGCCTATAAGCAAGGGTAGAACTGTAACTCCCCCTCACATTTCAAACAAATGCGTTCGTAAGACA